>NW_015170310.1:321182-330856 GCF_001447785.1 Gekko japonicus | reverse complement strand
CTCCTCACACGTCTGAGCAGAGTGAATTAAAACTGACACCCGGGGAGGGTGGGGAAAAAAAATCTAATTGAAGGAGAGACAACACAGAACCAGTTCGCTATAGAAACGGAGGGCCCGGGTGGAATTGCTCAGGTTAATACTGTCCAACTTAAAACAACAATAATTTTATATCTCGTGATCTGCAAACAGAAAAAGGAAAGCTCTTGTTTAAATATCCTGACATTAAATGGAGAGGAAATTGCCAGGCGGAGAAAAATGGGGTGGGGGTGGGGGGTGGGATGAGATACCAGAACTTCCAGCTAGCGGCAGGAATAAAAATGGCAGAATACGTGGCTGAACCTAGCCATGGGCGAGTGCCTTGGTGGGGGAATCATGGTTCTAGTCTGGAATAATATTGACTACAGTTTGGAGCTGTGTCACAAAGGAAGGCTATTAACATATTAATCCCCTGCAATTTTCAGGAATGGTGATGAACGCCTGCCTATTTAGAAAGCAATGCCCTGAGCCAGTACGGGCCTGCCTGCCTGCCTATCTGTCTGTCTGTCCATCCGTTTGTCTGTCCCGCTATCCCTCCATCGATCCATCACCTGCCTTTTCCCCCAATGGGGACCCACAGTAGCATACAGAGCCAGTTTGGTGTAGTGGTTAAGTGCGCAGACTCTAATCTGGGAGAACCGGGTTTGATTCCCCACTCCTCCACTTGCACCTGCTGGATGACCTTAAGAACATAAGAACATAAGAGATGCCAATGTTGGATCAGGCCAAAGGCCCACCCAGTCCAACACTCTGTGTCACACAGTGGCCAGAAATACCAGGTGCCATCAGGAGGTCCACCAGTGGGGCCAGGACATTAGAAGCCCTCCCACTCTTGACCCCCCAAGCACCAAGATGACAGAGCATCACTTGCCCCAGAGCCCCCTTCTTCTTCTTCTTCTTCTTCTTCTTCTTCTTCTTCTTCTTCTTCTTCTTCTTCTTCTTCTTCTTCTTCTTCTTCTTCTTCTTCTTCTTCTTTTTCCCTCCATTTTACCCTCACAACAACCCCATGAAATAGGTCAGGCTTGACTTGCGTGACTGGCCCAAGGTCCAAAGCTAGTTTCCATGGCAGAGAGGGATTCTAATCTGGGTCTCCCAGATCCTCTGATAGGAGCTGTTCTTGAAAAAAAGAGCAGTTTCTGTCAGAGCTTTCTCGGCCCCACCTGCCTCACAGGGTGTCTGTTGTGGGGAGGGGAAGGGAAAAGAGTTTGTAAGCCACTCCGAGACTCCGAGTGAAGGGCGGGGTATGAATCCAATTTCTTCTTCTTCTTCCCTCCATTTTACCCTCACAACAACCCCATTAAATAGGTCAGGCTTAGAGTGCCTGACTGGCCCAAGGTCCAAAGCTAGTTTCTATGGCAGAGAGGGGATTCTAATTTGGATCTCCCAGATCCTCGACTGACACTCTGACCACAACACCATGCTGGCTTCTTGAACCTCAGTGGTCACTGACTCACTACGGTCCTCCATGTGGCCAGTGCAGGAAGCAATGCCTTCACTGTACACTGGATTGTTTGGCCCTTGGTGATGTTAGGTCATAATCAGATATGACTGGCTATGTAGCATAGAGTGCTATAACATTGAGTGCTATAATGCTATAGCAATCGCTTAACAAAAAAACACAAAACTTCCAGTGGCACAGTGGGGGGGGGAATTCAGAGATAATTCTAGCAGTGGCAGAAAGACTCCTGTATGAAAGCTCTGCTGCCAGTCATTGCCCCTTCTACGCTGTGGTGTCTTGTGAGCAAAAATTCTACTTTGTGAGCTACTGGTATTAAAGTTGTGAGTGGGCAATTTGGCTACTGCATAAATTAGTTTGCTCCGGAGCCATCCTTCCTGAGCTAAGACAAAAATGTGTGAGCCGGAGGCTAAAAAACTGTGAGCTAGCTCACACTAACTCAGTTTAGAGGGAACACTGCTGCCAATGTACATGCCTCTACATTTGCAGTGGCAATGAAAGCAAAACAGAAAATCCTCACTGTGTGGTTGTAGCCCTGCTTAGCTGGACCTTCCTTGCTAGTAAATGGAGAATCTGAGTCAGTTGGCCCCATATCAGCAGGACAGAGACGCTTGTGTTGTGCCTGTAACTCTGAGAGCCAGTTTGGTGTAGTGGTTAAGATTGCAGACTCTAATCCGGGAAAACCGGGTTTGATTCCCCACTCCTCCACGTGCAGCTGCTGGTGTGACCTTGGTTCAGTCATGGCTCTCTCAGAGCTGTTCTCTCAAGGGCAGTTCTTGGGAGAGCTCTCTCAGCCCCACCTACCTCACAGGGTGAATGTCGTGGGGAGAGGAATAGTAGGTGACTGTAAACCATTCTGAGACTCCTCTGGGTAGTGAAGGGTGGGATATAAATCTAATCTCTCTTCTTCTTGATCATTTTCCTGCTTCCCAGTCCCCTGGCCATTGCTGTGTTGTGTCTGTAACTCTATGGACCATCATCTTCTGGTGATCCCCGGCTAAAAAGATGTCTGTCTAGCCTCAACCAGAGCCAGAGCTTTCTCATCTCTGGCGCTGGCCCGGTGGAACTCCCTCCCAGTTGAGATCCGGGCCCTGTGGGACTTAATGCAGTTCTGCTGGGCCTGTAAAATGGAGATGTTCTGTCAGGCCTATGGCTGAGGAAGCGGAACCCCATCCGAATTGGCCTCCCCTGTCCTATCCTTTCTTGGTTTCTCTTGTCCACCCACTTGCTTAGTATCATGGGCACACAGATGTCGAGATTCCAGGAGTAGCTATCGCTGTGTAATGGACTGCCATCTAATGGTTTAGGATTAATTGATTTTATGTTTTAATAATTGGATGTATATTTAATTGCACTTAAGCCAGTTTGGTGTAGTGGCTAAGTGCACGGACTCTATTCTGGGAGAACAGGGTTTGATTCCCCACTCCTCCACTTGCACTTGGCTGGATGACCTTGGTCAAGCCATAGTTCTGGCACAGCTGTTCTTGAAAAAAGAGCAGTTTCTGTCAAGAGCTCTCTCAGCTCCACCTACCTCACAGGGTGCCTGTTGTGGGGAGGGGAAGGGAAAGGATTTTGTAAGCCGCTCTGAGACTCCCTTGGGTAGTGAAGGGCGGGGTATAAATCCAATCTCTTTCTTCTTCTTGTTTTATATGCACTGATTTTGGGTGGTTTTTTTTTTAATTTTGTGTGCACGCTCTTGTGTGTGTATGTGCTTGCACGCCTGGAAGTGCCGGCGACTTCTGGCAATCCCTAGTGGGGCTAGGATGTTTCAGACAGGTGCCTTTGATATTACCAGCCTCTGTTTCCCGGCCCTGGTATTCCTTGGAGGACGCCTTTCCAAGCAGTGTTCCCTCTAAGCTGAGTTAGTGTGAGCTAGCTCATAGCTTTTTAACCTCCGAGTCACACATTTTTGTCTCAGCTCAGGAAGGATGCCTCCAGAGGAAACTAGTTTATGCAGTAGCCAAATCGCTCGCTTGCAATGTTAATGCCAGTAGCTCATAAAGTAGAATTTTTGCTCCCCAGCTTAGAGGGAGCATTGCTTCCAGGTACTTGACAAGGTTGACCCGGTTTAGTTTCTGAGGTCTGACAAGATTCGGCTTGCCTGGGGTATCCAGGTCAGGGCGTTTTATATGCACTGTTGCAACCCGCCCTGATCCTTGCTGGGCAGGGGAGGGCGGGCTAGAGATCCAGGCCAAGTGTGGAATGTCTTCCGAGTTTAATCTGAACCCAGGGGGGTGAGGTGGGGGGGAACGGTTAATACTTTGTGGATTTCTTCCCCCATCCGGTACACTTCTTCAATCGGCGCTTGTTTAAAATGAGGCTGTACAGTTGTTCACATCTCCGCTTTATGACTCCAAAGTAATTAAAAACGTAATCATGGATCTGTGGTATCTGTCCTAAGCAATCGCTAATTGGGTGGGCT
Organism: Gekko japonicus; assembly: GCF_001447785.1. Lineage (NCBI taxonomy): Eukaryota > Metazoa > Chordata > Lepidosauria > Squamata > Gekkonidae > Gekko > Gekko japonicus. The sequence continues at coordinate 326,942 of NW_015170310.1, read as the reverse complement.
CATTAAGAGAAACGCTACGGAAACTATGCCAGTCTGAACCTACCAACACATTTCGCAGTTCATTTATTCTTTCAAATATAAGTCACTGAGCGTTAATTCTGCTAAGACAGAGCTTATTATTCAAACAAATACCTTTCCCTTTACAGTTAATTTTGCTCCTCTGGAAAACACACACACAGAGAGACACACACACACAAACAACAACAACGACAACAGTGCAATACTCTCAGAAGCATCAGTTATTTAAAATCAAAGCTTTAATCTACCAGAGAGCAGAATTCCCCTCTCTGTTTCCCTCTCCTTTCAAATAATCATACATTTATGCACCGCCGGGTCTAATCTGAAGTGTCAAAGACTGACACATCCCACTTAAAGCTATGTACTCATGGGCATAGATTAGGCAATAATGAGGTGCCGGGGAAAGCGGGAACAACCTAATGGAAATGTTCTGTTTTAATTTATGCATCCACATTCCCCCTCCTCCAAGAGTCCATTTTTTTTTGGTTTTTTTGGGAAAAAAAGAGATATTGTAAGATGACCTAGTTCGTTGACGAATATTTCACTCAAAGAGTTTTTTATTTCATTATTAAGGATTCGGTACTCATCGCCGGTTTTGGCTTGATTCTCAGCCCATTCTGAAGTACTGGTGTGGATCCAAACCCTTTGGAACGGCGAATGAGCAAATATTACTGATTTTCTTTCATTTTCTGGTGGCGGAAAGTGCCGTCAAGTCACAGCTGACTATGGGGAGCCCATAAGGTTTTTAAGGCAAGAGATGGTTTACCTGCCTTTGCGTACCTGAGAGCCAGTTTGGTGTAGTGGTTAGGAGCGCGGACTCTGATCTGGGAGAACTGGGTTTGATTCCCCACTCCTCCACATGCAGCTGCTGGCGTGACCTTGGGTCAGTCACAAGTTCTCTCAGAGCTGCTCTTTCACGAGCAGTCCTGAAAAGAGCTCTCTCAGCCCCACGTACCTCGCAGGGTGTCTGTTGCGGGGAGGGGAAGGGAAAGGAGATTGTATTTATTTATTTATTTATTATTTTCGATTTATATCCCACCTTGCCTGCACCGGCAGGCTCAAGGCAGTGTACAACAAGTTAAAATACAATAAAACACAATGCATTAATGCAGTACTATAAAATTTCGCATAAAAACAATATACATATGAAGTCCAGGTAAATGTAGATAGCGATTGCTGTATAGTGATCCGGTATAACAAGGCCAGCATCCATAGTTGTTCTTAGTGCTCATCCATCAGTGGCGGCTCCTAGTCGAAGGCCTGGTGGAAGAGCTCCGTTTTACAGGCCCTGCAGAACTGTAAAAGGTACCGCAGGGCCCTGATGTCTTCTGGGAGTTCATTCCACCAGCCACCACCAAAAAGGCCCTAGCTCTGGTGACGGCCAATCTGACATCTTTCGGGCCAGGGAGAGTCAGGCGATTTTGCAGCCCTGACCTCAGTGCTCTCTGGGGGATATATAGGGAAAGGCAGTCCCTTAGGTAGGCACTTGTTTAAAATGTAAGCCACTCTGAGCCTCCTTAGGGTAGTGAAGGGTGGGGTATAATTCAAATCCCCCTTCTTCTTCTTCCTCCTTGGTGGCCTCCCATCCAAAGACAGACCAGGGCCGACCCTGCTTAGCTTCTGAACTCTGATGACATCAAGCTAACCTGGGCTATCTGGGTTAGGGCACTGTCTACAGAATGCTAGCCCATCAGAAAGAAGTATACGGCTTGTCTCTTGGTGGTCGTAGAAAGTGCCGTGAAGTCACAGATGGCCATGAAGACCCCATAGGGTTTTCAAGACAAGAGACAAACAGAAGTGGCTCACCATTTCCTGCCTCTTTGCAGTGACCCTGGACTTTCTTGGTGCGTCTCTCATCCAAGTACTAACCAGGGCTGACCCTGCTTAGCTTCTCAGATCTGAGAACTCAGAGGCCAGATGGCCATCTGACAGCCATGCTGACTGTGTGAACTTAGGCAGAGCATGAGAGGGAGGGCAGGAAGGGTTGCATCAGTTTAGTGTAGTGGTTTTTGGTGTAGTGGTTAAGTGTGCGGACTCTAATCTGGGAGAACCGGGTTTGATTCCCCACGCCTCCACTTGCACCTGCTGATGTGACCTTGGGTCAGTCACAAGCTCTGGCATAGCTGTCCTTGAAAAAGAGCAGTTCTCTCAGCCCCACCCACCTCACAGGGTGTCTGTTGTGGGGAGGGGAAGGGAAAGGAATTTGTAAGCCGCTCTGAGACTCCAAGTGAAGGGCGGGATATAAATCCAATCTCTTCTTCATCATCATCATCATCATCATCATCATCATCATCATCATCATCATCATCAGTGCTTAGTTCTCAGGGCCCTTTCTTACACACTCAGGGAAATGCTGATCGCCACTTTGGGGCCAGGAAGCAATTTTTCTCCACACCAGTTTGGCTGGAGATCTTGGAGGTTTTATTGTCATCTTCTGGGCGTGGAACATGGGTCACTGGGGATGTGTGTGTGGGGGAGGTATTTGTGAATTCCCTGCATTGTGCAGGGGGTTATGACCCTGGAGGTCCCTTCCAACTCTATGGTTCTATGATGAGACCAGGCTAGCCTGGGTCATCCGTTTTTCTACCCATTCATATTCTCGTCAACATTTTTCAGCTTTCCGCCTCTGGTAGGCTTATTCATGTTGTGTTTGCAATGTTATATGCTTTTCCTACACACTTTGATGGCATTTATCTGCTCGGTGCCCGTCATTTATACATGCAATTAGCAGAATGTGTCATGTCGATTCACTGATGCACAAATAATGTTTAAAATGGGTATATTTCACAGGGAAAACTCAATGCGAGTAAACAGAGAAGGGTGTGAAAGAACCACAGGTTTGAGTTGCATTGGGGGGGGGGAGAAAAGAAAAACAGAACAGGGATTTTGGAGATGAAACGGCGGAGATGAGAAACTGTGGGAGCAAGATATCTAAGGAACTGTCTTGTTTCTCACAAGCCTGCCTGCACACTTAAATCTTTAAGTAAAGCCTTTGTTGGATCTCCAAGCATCGAGAATAATCACATATCCCATGGGGGCTTTTTGGTGGTGGCACCCCGGGTGAAGAATTTTCTGCCTCGAGAGGTCTATTGTGCCTCCTCTCTGCTCACTCATGGAACATAGGACAAGATGCTCCCTAATACTTTCTCTGCTCCAGGATATTCATTCTAGGTATTAATCGGTGCCAATATTCTGTGTCATAGGAGCTGCGGTGGCTCAAGTGGTTAAGACGCTGAGCTGCAGGCTGTGGAAGGTCAGTAGTTCAGCAGTTCGAGACCCGAGTGTGCCGCATGACGGAGTGAGCTCCCGTCTCTAGTTCCAGCTCCTGCCAACCTAGCAGTTCAAAAGCAAGAAATTGCAAGTAGATAAATAGGTACCACTTCGGTGGGAAGGTAACAGCGTTCCGTGCGCCTTGGTGTTTAGTCATGGCGGCCACATGACCACGGAAACGTCTTCGGACATGGCTCTGCGGCTTTGAAACGGAGATGAGCACCGCATCCCTAGAGTCGGACTCGACTGGCTTTCGAGCAAGGGAAACCCTTTACCTTTACCTTTATTCTGCATCATTGGTGCTTTTTTTAAAACAACGACACAAAACTCTGCTTCCTGTCAAAAATTGTGGGTTCGGGGTGTGTTTTAGATTATTAACTGTCATTCTTAGTCTTTACAGAAAAGAAGGGCTGAAATTATTAACAAGCCACCTCTTCCTTATTGTGTCATCTGTTGTTTTATTGTTTTATTGAATGCCACCCTGAATCCACTTGTGGGATAGGGTGGGGTACAGATTAATGAAACAACAACAATTCCAAGTTGCCTAATACAAAATCCCAGTATCATTGTCTCAGGCTACAGTCACACACACGAAATAATCCACTTTCAGTGTACTTTCCAACTGGATTTTTACTGTGTGGATTGGCAAAACCCAATTCAAAAGTGCCTTGGAAGTGGACGGAAAGTGGATTATTTCGTGTGTGTGAAATCAAAAGTGCATTGAAAGTGGACGGAAAGTGGATTATTCCGTGTGTGTGACCACAGCCTCTGACCGGCAGCTTTTCTCCAAATCCGGAGTTCTTTTTTAACTGGGGAGTCCAAGGACCGAATTTAGGCATGGTGCTTTATCACCGAACTACGACCTCTTCCCAATGAAAGAGCGGCGTCTGTATCGTGCCGAACTGTTGATCTAGTGCTGAGCGCCATACAATTTGGGAAAGAAAAGAAGAATCGTATCTGTAAACTGAATCTTTCAAGGATCCTCAATCAATCTGTGGCTGCTGGCGCACGCTTACCATTTGCTACTGATTCGTGCCTCCGCCCTCTCTTTCAATAGTACAGCATTCACGGAGGCTGAAATGAATTGCTTAGTTTTGACTGGGTCAGGCAGGTGGACACTAATAAGGTCCTATGGAGTTTGGCTTGTCAGGTGGCTCCTGAGTCCGTTTCAAGAGTGAACCGAGAGTAGGTAACAGAGACTCTGGCTGATTCCGCATTGGCTTTCCCCTCTGCTGTCCCACGTTGGAACAGAAATCCTCCTCTGCATTCCGTGCTGCTTTCGATCCTTTGATCGTCGGATTTCATGGCCGTCTCCACGCTCCATGCCGCTTTCGCTTCCTTTGATCATCAGATTTTATGGTGCCTTCTGCATAGGTTCATGGCCATTTTATGGCCGTTCAGGGGTGACTTCAGAACGGAGTTGGCCCCGGGGTATTTGAATGTGGTTTTGAATCATCTTGTTTCTTACAAGCCTGCCTGCACACTTAAATCTTTAAGTAAGGCCTTGTTCCACATCCATCAGAGGAGTGGTTTGCTTCTTCCCCGTTGAGAAAATGTGAAGCGAATGCCAGAGGCAGAATTGCCCTCTGTTTCCAGACCATGGACAGCTCCGAGTGAAAGCAGATCCGCAGCTCAAACGTAAGAACATAAGAACATAAGAGCAGCCAATGTTGGATCAGGCCAATGGTCCGTCCAACACTCTGTGTCACACAGTGGCCAAAAATACCAGGTGCCATCAGGAGGTCCACCAGTGGGGCCAGGACATTAGAAGCCCTCCCACTGTTGATCCCCCCCAAGCACCAAGAATACACAGAGCATCCCTTGCCCCAGACTGAGAGTCCCTATCTATTGTTGTTGTTGTTCAGTCGCACAGTCGAGTCCGACTCTTCGCGACCCCATGGACCAGATCATGCCAGGCCTTCCAGTCTTCCGCCATCCTCTGAAGTTTGCTCAATAGATAGATAGTTCCCTATCTATACCTTGTGGCTAATAGCCACTGATGGACCTCTGCTCCATAAGCTTTATCCGATTCCCTCTTGCAGTTCTTCCATTTAAAAGCTGTCTATGATGAACAGGGCTTCTAAGAGTTGGCCTCTGGCCTGGAGGAGGGCCAGCATTCGCATACCCAGAGGTGGAGCAACTGCCAAAACCCAGGAGTCCTGGCGTGGCCCACTGCTGCCCCGTGAACCACTCAGTATCATTGGGGAAGAAAATGTAGGTGACTGGGAGTGGTGGCGTTTTCTGGCAGCAGCAGCGGTGCCATTGGAGAAAGGCCGCAAGTGAGAGGGGCTGGTGGGCAGAGTAAGGACAGGAGGGCAGGAAGGGAGAAGTCAATAGAAGCCTGGTGGTGGGCAGAGAAGGGGATGAGAGCCAGTTTGGTGTAGTGGTTGAGTGCGCGGACTCTAATCTGGGAGAACTGGGTTTGATTTCCCACTCCTCCACTTGCACCTGCTCTCTGACCTTGGGCAAGAC
>NW_015170310.1:320119-321031 GCF_001447785.1 Gekko japonicus | reverse complement strand
CCGAGCTTCCACTCTTCCTCCTCCTCCCTCTCCTCCTCCGCCTCCTCCTCTTCTTCTTCTTCCTCCTCCTCCTCAACCGGGAATCAGATTTTGTGGCTTGTGGGGCAATTTTTGTTTCCTGGTGGGACTGAAGTTCTCAGTATATCATAAAGCAGTATTGGTGTCATTACTTGGTAACACAGCCTGTAAGAATTAATGACTAGCATGCCAGGCTATGATCTGGAAGTCCTGGGTTCTAGTCCCGACTGAGCCATGAAGCTTGTTGGATGACCATGGGGCCAATTATATTTATTTATTTATGTATTTATTTTAATTTGTACCCTGCCCTCCCCGCCAAGGCAGGCACAGGGCGACTGACATCATAAAAAGCACAATAAGAATAAAAATCACAGGCACCTAAAAACCATTCATCAAACAATTCAATAGCAGTTCATTCAAACTAACTTACATTGCATTAAAGCGCTAGCACTTCGCTCATAACATCAACAATGACCTCGTACATTCTGTAGGTTCACTTGATATATTCTGTCAGCTTCTCCTATCTCACTGGGTTGCTATGGGAGATAATTTATTATTTATTTATAGAAATTATTTATTAACTTGGATTTGCTAGGCCCTGCCCTTCCCTACAAGTAGGGCTTCGTGGGACAGGGAGTAAGTGGGGCAGAGAGCCAGTTTGGTGTAGTGGTTAAGAGCAGAGGACTCTAATCCGGAGAACTGGGTTCGATTCCCCTCTTCTCCACTTGAAGCCAGCAGGGTCAGTCACAGTTCTTGCAGCCCAAAAAATTCAACCTAACTCATCACAATAAAAAGCTAGTGTTTTAGGCTGCCAGACAATATTCGGATCTCCTGACTATACTACATCCACTGTTATATGGTAAGTAATTTGGGGGGCAGGGAAAAATCATACTT
>NW_015170310.1:313902-320098 GCF_001447785.1 Gekko japonicus | reverse complement strand
AAGAGCGTGATAAAAATGCAGTTCATGGATTGTCCTACATCATTTCTAACACAAGGCCTTGTTTTCATTGAGGTGGTAAACTTGGCTCCAGGCTCTGATTCAGTATACTGCAGCTTCATGTGTTTCACAATCCTAAATGCAAGTTTTAAAGAAAATAATTGGAAGAAGAAGAAGAGGAGGAGGAGGAGGAGGAGATTGGATTTATACCCCACCCTTCACTTGGAGTCTCAGAGCAGCTTCCAAACTCCTTTCCCTCCCCCTCCCCACAACAAACACCCTGTGAGGTGGGGGGGGCTGAAAGAGCTCTTTCGAGGACTGCTCTTGAGAGGACAGCTCTAAGAGAACTTGTGACTGACCCACGGTCACACCAGCAGCTGCGAGTGGAGGACTGGGGAATCAAAGCCGGTTCTCCCAGATTAGAGTCCGTGCACTTAACCACTACACCAAACACACATACACGTTTCTGTGCTCACTGTGTAGCAGATCTGCCAATACTTCACTCCTTTCTCTTTTCTATTGCTCCACCTCCCGCTTCTCAATGCAAGCACAACCCTGTACCGCCCCCCCCATCTAAGCCTTCTTGTCATCTGATGTTCCTTTTTCCCTACCAAGCCCATTTTAATTTCTTGCCATGGGTTAATCCGGCTGGGCCGTTGATGACTCATGCTTACTCTCCTCTGGACATTTCCTCTGATTTCTCCACTCTTCCTGTTCTTCCCACAGAATGGCTGAAAAATGCTCAGGACAGCAGGGTGAATGCGTTATGGATGAGGGGGTGAAAACTATATCCCCACCCCCCGAGTTAAAAAATGACTAATTCCGAATGTATTTCAACTCAGGTGGCCCTCGACTCTTGCCTTTTCAGGGTTCTGCTTCGCCATGACATTTGTGACCTCCTCGTCTGGAGAACATCTTTAAGGCATTCTTTGACTCATCCCTCGTTTATTCTCCACTCCACACAAAGGTCATTTTTAAAAGAACATAAGAAGAGCCCTGCTGTATCAGCCCAGTTGTCCATCTGGTCCAGCAACCTGTCTCACACAGTGGGCAACCAGTTCCTCTGGAGGGCCAACAACAGGGCACAGAGGATAAGGCCTTCCCCTGATGTTGCCTGGGATTCAGAGGCTTAGTGCCTCTGAATGTGGAGGTTCCCCTCAGCCACCATGGCTAGTACCCACTGATAGATCTCTCCTTTGTGAATCTATTTAATCCCCCTTTAAAGCTGCCTATTCCTGTAGGCATCACTACATCTTCTGGTCGCAAATTCCACATTTTAATCACTCTCTGCGTAAATAACTGTTTCCTTTTGTCCACCTTGAACCTACTGCCCATTCACGTCATTGGATGCCTGCGAGTTCTAGCCACGACGACTGAGGGGTGACATGATTGAGGTTTATAAGATTATGCATGGGAAAGAGCAGGTAGAGAAAGAGGTACTTTTCTCCCTTTCTCACAATACAAGAACTCATGGGCACTCCATGAAATTGCTGAGCGGTCGGGTTAGAACGGATAAAAGGAAGTACTTCTTCACCCAAAGAGGGATTAACACTTGGAATTCACTGCCACAGGAAGTGGTGGCAGCTACAAGCATGGACGGCTTCAAAAGGGAATTAGATAAGCATATGGAGCAGAGGTCCATCAGTGGCTATTAGCCACAAGGTATAGCTAGGGGCTCTGGGGCAAGTGATGCTCTGTCATCTTGGTGCTTGGGGGGGGGGGGTCAACAGTGGGAGGGCTTCTAATGTCCTGGCCCCACTGGTGGACCTCCTGATGGCACTGGTATTTCTGGCCACTGTGGGATACAGAGTGTTGGACTGGATGGGCCTTTGGCCTGATCCAACATTGGCATCTCTTATGTTCTTATGTTCTTATGTTCTCTAATCTGGGAGAACCAGGTTTGATTCCCCACTCCTCCACATGACGCCAGCTGGGTGACCTTGGGTCACTCACCAGTTCTCTCAGAGCTGTTCTCTCAAGGGTAAACAGCAATAAAACACTGGTCGGGAAGGAGGGATCACTACCCGAAGAAGTCTCGGAACGGCTTACAATCTCCTTCTCTTCCTCTCCCCACAACCAACACCCTGTGAGGTAGGTGGGGCTAAGAGAGCTCTTTCGAGAACTGCTGGTGAGAGAACAGCTCTGAGAGAACTGACTGTCCCAAGGTCACCCAGTTGGCTGCATGTGGAGGAGTGGGGAATCAAACCCGGTTCTCCAGCTCAGAGTCCACTGCTCTTAACCACTACATCAAAGTGGCTTTCTAGGTAGAACCAGGTAGGAGTGGGGATCCAGGGAGTCCGAGACTTCTTGGAGAAATACCCTCTCGGCTAGTCCCCTTCCTGTTTTATTTCCTTGCAACATTTATATCTTGCTTTCCGAAACAATTTTTTTTTAAAAAAACCCCAACAATGCATGCGTCAATTATAAAAGAACATAAATACTTTAAAAAGCATAACAAATCCCAAATAGTACAGAAAAATAACAAAAACGACACCACAACGTGTGATGAGCAAGGGGAGAAGTGATCAAAACAAAAGAGAGGGCAACGAAGCAGGTACAGATAATGTAGTTAACTGAGAATCTGTGAAGGGCAAAGACAATAAGGGAGAAACCTTCACTAGGCAGGTCTCCGTTTGTTTTGCACATTCTCTTTTGCGCAAATATGTACATTTGGGTTTAATAAGTCTACAATCAATATTGTGCCTTGACAATCCTGAAAGGAGCAGGCTGCAGCCGAGATGGAAGCTGCTTGTGCCTCTACCATCCCGAATGTCATGACGGTGAGATATTTAACTCCAACGTTGCTGGATAGCCTTTGGAAATAATGTCACGCTTCCATTTTTCTAGGACGAGTGACACACAAAAGCAAGCGTGGATCAATCACGGGCTGCAGGAAAACACTGTAACACCCCCCCCCCCCCCCCCAGCAGTGGAGTCTAGCCTGTGCTTGGTTCAATCCCCGGTGCCTCCAGCACAAAGGATTCTGGGTAGCAAGACTGGGAAAGAATTTGTCTGAGGAGAAGAGCTGCCAGTCAGAATAGACGGTAGTAGTGTGTGTCGTGGAATCCGGTTTAGAATAAATCCTCTTCATATTAAATAAGCAGATCGCCTCAGTATACATGGACACATGACACGGCCTTACACCGAATCAGACCACTGGCCAATCAAAGTCAGCATTGTCTGCTCAGACTGGCAGTAACTCTCCGGGTCCTCCACATGAAGCCAGCTGGGTGGCCTTGGGCCAGTCGCAAGTTCTCTCTGAGAGCTCTCTCAGCCCCACCCACCTCACAGGGTGTCTGTTGTGGGGAGAGAGAGAAGAAGAAGAGATTGGATTTATACCCCGCCCTTCACTACCCAAAGGTGTCTCAGAGCGGCTTACAAACTCCTTTCCCTTCCCCTCCCCACAACAGACACCCTGTGAGGTGGGTGGGGCTGAGAGAACTCTTGACAGAAACTGCTCTTTTTCAAGGACAGCTGTGCCAGAGCTTGTGACTGACCCAAGGTCACACCAGCAGGTGCAAGTGGAGGAGTGGGGAATCAAACCCGGTTCTCCCAGATTAGAGTCCGCGCACTTAACCGCTACACCAAACTGGCTCTCTTGCTTCCCCGGGGAGAGGAGGGGAAAGGAGATTGTAAGCAACTCTGAGACTCTGAGGGAAGGGCGGGGTGTAAATCCAATCTCCTCCTCCTCCTCTTCTTCTGTAGAGGTCTTTCACCTCGCCTACTTTTTTGTTTTTGCCAGTCGCAGTTGCTGGATAGTGACCCCTTGTGAGCTTTTCAAGGCAAGAGACATTCAGAGGTGGTTTGCTATTGCCTGCTGGTGTGCAGCTACCCTGTTATTTCCTTGATAGTCTCCCATCCCAATACGAACGGGGCCTACCCTGCTTAGTTTCCAATATCTGGTGAGCTCAGGCTAACATGGGGTATCCTGGTTAGAGACCACCAACTACCTTATCCTTGGAGATGTTGGGGATTGAACCTGGGACCTTCTGCATGCCAAGCAGATGCTCTACCACTTAGCCATGGCCCCTCCCTCCGCAGTAGATCTAGGAGATGACAGTAGAGACCACCTCCAAAGGCTGAAGGCATTTAGAACATGTAGAACAGGGGTGTCAAAGATGCGGCCCGGGGGCCGGATGAGGCCCCCAGAGGGCTTCCATCAGGCCCGCAGTGGAACTGGCCATCTCCTGCTTCCAGTTCTGCTGCTGCTGCTGCATCATAGCTTGCGTCGCCAGACTCTCTCACTCGCTCAGGCATTTAATGTTTTAACCTGGGTCCTAGACTCAGAACTCTGAGCGTGAGATTTCTGTGGTGACTGTCAATAAATCAAAAGTAGGTTTGCAGCTTACAGATACACACCTGAATAGCATACTCAGGATTGAAACAGCACAGACATTCTGATGCAATAATTCAGAGCAAGAGGCATCAGCTATCAGACACTGTTAAATAAACAAAATATTGCAAGAGTGCTGATGTTTGAAGCATGTTTTAATTATGTTAAAAAAATCTTTGTGTTTGTGTCCTTTATAAAGTTTGTATCTCCACTACCTGGCATTACATTTTACAACACACGTGGCCCAACAAGTTCTCATTTATGTCAGATCCGGCCCTCGTAACAAATGAACTCGACGCCCCTGATGTAGAAGGTCCCAGGTTCAGTCCCTGTGATCTCCAGTGGAAAAGACCAGGCGGTGTGAAAGAGCTCCAACCTCAGATTCCGAGGAGCTGCTGCCAATCAGAGCACACAATACTGAGCTTGACAGACAAAGGGTCCGACTCCGTAGAAGGCAGCTTCCTGTGTCCGCTCTGAGTTACAAGCTCCGCGAATTCTGCTCGGCACACCGAAGACCAAAAACACAGGTTGAAGGAAATAAGCTCCAGGTAACTCGCCCCTGTCAGACGCTGACTGCCTCGTTTTGTACAAATGAAAACACTATTGATGGACGTGTCAAGGGCAGTCAAGGTGTAGACAAGTGAAGGTGAAATGTGCCAGTGCTTGGAAACGAGTGCTTGGGGAGGGGCTGTGGCTCAGTGGTAGAGCGTCTGCTCGGTCCCTGGTTCCATCCCGTCATCTCCAGTTAAAAGGACCAGGCAGTAGGTGATGGGAAAGGCCTCTGCCTGAGACCCTGGAGAGCCGCTGGCCAGTCTGAGTAGACAATACTGACCCTGACGGACCAAGGATGAGATCTAGTATAAGCTAGCTTCATGTGTGACCACAACACTGCTCGCATTTTTTCGAGAGGAGCCTTCTCAGACACTTAAAAAAAAAAAAAAAGCTAATTTGCGAGTGCATCGCAGGCTGCTCGCAAAATGTGCAGGTGTGAGCTTGCACACATAGAAGCCAATCCCCTTGTCTGACAGTTCCCAGTTTTCCCAAGCCAACGAAGCTTACTATTCTGGAGGGAGGTGAAGAGACAAACCAACTGCAGCAGATAAATCTTTAAGCAGAGAACCGATGCCATCCCTGGAAAACTGAGAACATGAAGAAGAGGTTTTCATACGTCACTTTCCTCTACCCTCGGGAGTCTCAAAGCAGCTTACAATCACCTTCCCTTCCTTTCCCCACAACAGGCACCTGGTGAGGTAGGTGGGGCTGAGCTTGGAGAACAGGGACTGGCCCAAGGTCACCCAGCAGGCTTTATGTGAAGGTGGACTGGGGAAACCAAACCCCGTTCTTCAGATTAGCGGAGGCCATGCTGGTGTACGGCCTACTACTTTCTATGAGAACTTTTTCCTGACCCCCCAGCTATTGAACACTGAGAATCCAACCATGTGCTACGCAGGGTTCTATAAAGAAGAAGAAGAGACTGGATTTATACCCTGCCCTTCACTCGGAGTCTCAGAGCGGCTTACAAACTCCTTTCCCTTTCCCTCCCCACAACAGACACCCTGTGAGGTAGGTGGGGCTGAGAGAGCTCTGACAGAAACTGCTCTTTTTTCAAGAACAGCTCTTATCAGAACTACGGCTTGCCCAACGTCATCCAGCAGGTGCGAGTGGAGGAATGGGGAATCAAACCCGGTTCTCCCAGATTAGAGTCCGTGCACTTAACTACTTAACTACTACACCAAAGGGAGAGGTAGGAGGAAGGGACTAGCAGTGTGGCTGTTCTCCTCTATAATGCAGTATAACTCTGGGGTGGGTGAAGCGAACCACACTTTCAGGTGCCTGGACTGGTAAGTAAAGCAACCTGCATAAGGA
>NW_015170310.1:274386-313743 GCF_001447785.1 Gekko japonicus | reverse complement strand
GGAATGCCACCAACACAGTGACATCACCAGTAGTAATGTCGTCATGCTGGGGCCGTCATGTGGTGACACTCTAGCATTCTGTGGGGGGGGGACTCTATGATTACCATAGAGCTTTTGCCCCGAATGCAAGAGTGTCACTGAGCAAGAAGAAGAAGAGAAGAGGAGAGATTGGATTTATACCCCGCCCTTCACTTGGAGTCTCAGAGTGGCTTACAAACTCCTTTCCCTTCCCCTCCCTACAACAGACACCCTGTGAGGTAGGCGGGGCTGAGAGAGCTCTTGACAGAAACTGCTCTCCTTCAAGAACAGCTCTTATCAGAACTACGGCTTGCCCTAGGTCATCCAGCCAGGTGCAAGTGGAGGAGTGGGGGATAAAACCTGGTTCTCCCAGATTAGAGTCCGCGCACTTAACCACTACACCAAACTGGCTTAACCACTACACCCCTAGCATGATGATGTCACTACCAGTGATGTCACTGTGCCACGTGCGCTTTGTGCACACAGCAGAAGACTCCCAACAAGGAGGCGGGAGCCCCCGTGGCAGCAAAGGTGAGACCCGGCAATCGTAATGTATGACGTTCCCCTGCCCTTAGAGGCTGCTACAGCATTTCTCCTTAATTATGTTTTTCCCCCCATTATGGCGCTGTAAAACTGGAAACTTTTCAGTCCAGTCTAGGCAGAGTTGAAGGATAAAGGCCTAAGAAAACCCCCATCTCTCTCCGATCCACACAGAACAGGCAGCTGCAGAGAGATGTTGGAAAAACAAGTCGAATAGGACATTTGTGGTTAGAGGGTAGAGAAGGCGGTTGGTAATGACAGCAGAGGAGAAAGCAGAAGCCCTCAACTGTTTTTGACAAGAACTGTGAGGGGTTCAGACAGACAGCAGCCTGGCAAGAGGCTCAAACAGATCCATCCCTCCTCTTATCCCTGCTGGGGGAAGAAGTGTCCTTTGCCCAGGCAAAGAAAACTGTAGCTGAGACGGAGTGAAACCTTTTGCGTCCCTAAAATCTCGCCCCTACAATAATGGGAACTGTCTGGAAGGTCATCACAGAGAAGTCTTCAGAGACTTGGAAGATAAGCTTGCCAACCTCCAGGTTCTGCAGGTGGGACATAGAGATCTCCTGCTATCACAACTCATCTCCAGACCAGTTCCCCTGGAGAAAATGGCTGCTTTGGAGGGTGGACTCTGTGGCATTGTACCCTGCTCAGGTCGCTTCCCTTCCCAAACCCCGCCCTCTCCAGATTCCATCCTCCAAATCTCCAGGTATTTCCCAACCCAGAGCTGGAAACCCTACTGAAGATGACAATTAGATTTCACACCTTTGCAGACCATTCACCTGTAGGAACTACTGACACGCTCTGTGGGTGTTCACCGACTCAGTGAACACAACAAACCATGGTTAAGGAAGTGGGCGAACTCGCCGCTTGGACTTCACTCAGTTTGGTGTAGTGGTTAAGAGTGCAGGCTCTAATCTGGGAAAACCGGGTTTGAGTCCCCACTCCTCCACATGCAGCTGCTGGTGTGACCTTGGGTCAGTCACAAGTTCTATCAGAGCTGTTCTCTCAAGGGCAGTTCTCTCAGAGCTCTCTCAGCCCCCCCCCCCACCTCACAGGGTGTCTGTTGTAGGGAAGGGAAGGGAAGGGAAAGGGATTGTAAGCCGCTCTGAGACTCCTTCGGGTAGTGAAGGACGGGGTATGAATCCAATCTCTTCTCTCTCTCTCTCTCTCCTCTCTCTAAGACGAACCTCTGACAAAAAACCTCAGTGAAAAAATGGAGGTTCGTTGGAGGTTCATTGAGGGAACATTCGCAGAACCCTCGGCTCATGAACCATGAACCGGGTGATATTCGTCACAAAATTAAGTTTGTGATGAAGTTCGTGCCCATCCCTAGCTGTCGCAAGGATCTTCACTGTGTGACTGAAGGTAAGCTGCAGCAGCCATTTTGTGGCTGGCTCCACCTCCTGCAGTAGCCATGCTGCGTCAGAATTCCAAAGGGACCCACTGGAACAAAAAGATTTGGGAACCCTTTACTAGGTAGCCTAAGCAAACCACTCACCCTCTGCTTGCCCATCTGTAATAAGGGAATAACGAAACGGGCCTGCCTTACATGGTTGTTGTAAGGATCACTAAAGACAATGGACCCGAAATTCTTCGAAATAACATTGGTTATTGATTTACAAAAGCAACAAGGTATATCTGTTCAATTCACCAGAGGCTCGAGAGCCCGTCAGGCAGAAGCTTGGAAGCAATAAATTATGCTTAGAAGCAGGGCTCTTTTTGTAGAAAAAGCCCAGCAGGAACTCATTAGCATAACAGGCCACACCCAACAGGCAAAACTCATTAGCATATTGGGCCACACCCCTGACAGCACAGCTCATTAGCACATTAGGCCACACCCCCATGTTACCAGAAGTGTGGTTATCCAGCTACACCCACCTTTTGCTTCTTATTCTGTTTACCTTGTTTGTTGTCAAAACCCAGGGCCTTTTTTTGTAGCAGGACACGTTAGGCCACACACCCCTGATGTAGCCAATCCTAATGAGTTCCTGCTGTTGGGTGTGGCCTATTATGCTAATGAGTTCCTGCTGGGCGTGGCCAACTTGGGAGCCAGCCGGAACTCCGTTCCTGTGCGTTCCTGCCCCAAAATAGCCCTGCTTAGAAGTCATTCCGCGCTCCTTGAAAACGACACCACTACACAGTCACTTCCGAGCAAGACAGTTTGAAATGGGAGTGGGACCCCGGAAGCAGTAGCCTTCCTTCATACTTCGATTCAGGAGTCCAAAACCAAGGGGAGGAATTTGTCAGTGGGGAATTTTGGACGCATCCTGAACGCCCACGATTCACATTTAGAGTCCAGTGGCACCTTTAAGGCCAACAAAGGTTTATTCAAGGTATGAGATTTCGTGTGCATGCACACCTTTTTCAAATACACTGAAATGGGAGGTAGGCTATGTAGTTTTGACTTTGAATAGCTGAAAGCAGAGGTATCGAACTCATTTGCTATGAGGGCCAGATCTAACATAAATGAGACCTCGTTGGGGCGGGCCATGTGTGTCATAAAATGTAATGCCAGGTAGCGGAGATATAAACTTTATAAAGGACACAAACACAAAGGGTTTTTTTTAAAACTTAAAATAAAAACATGCTTCAAACATTAGCACTCTTGCCGAATTTTGTTTCTTTAACAGTGTCTGATAACTGACACCTCTTGCTCTGAATTACTGAATCAGAATGTCTGTGCTGTTGCAATCTTGAGTATGCTGTTCAGGTGTGTCTCCGTAAGCTGCAAACCTACGATGATGCAGCAGCAGCAGAACTGGAAGAAGAAGCAGGAGACAGCCAGTTCCACTGCGGGCCTGATAGAAGTGCATGTTTGACAACCCTGGCTTAAAACATCTGCACCATGTTACATGCTCATTTGCTGTTCAGCCGCTGTCTATAAGTTTAAACTCTAGGCTCCTTTCCAATGTGTTTGAAAAAGGTGTGCATGCACACGGGAGCTCACACCCTGAATAAACCTTGGTTGGC
Organism: Gekko japonicus; assembly: GCF_001447785.1. Taxonomy (NCBI): domain Eukaryota; kingdom Metazoa; phylum Chordata; class Lepidosauria; order Squamata; family Gekkonidae; genus Gekko; species Gekko japonicus. The sequence continues at coordinate 310,215 of NW_015170310.1, read as the reverse complement.
CTTAAAGGTGTCACTGGACTCTACATTTGTTCTACTGCTTCAGACCGACACGGCTGACCAGCTGGAACGACCCATGATCACTTCCTGGTAACAGCTCTCGGCTTCTTCCATTACAGTACCAGCCATCCAAACACAAGACAAGTGAAGACGCACACCAGAGGTTTTATTGTTATTTTATAGCTTTACCAAGATCTCCCAGAATTACTACCGCTCTCCAGAAAACAGAGATCAGTTCCCCGGGGAAGAAAGCAGCTACTTTGGAGGGTGGGCTCTCTGGCGTTATGCCCTGCTGGAGCCCCTCCTTCCTCCGAACGCCACTCTCCCCCAGCTCCACCCCCAAACATTCAGGATTGTCCCAAACCAGAGTTGGCAACCCCATTCTTCTACTTCTACAACAATACAGTTCCCATACCTTTGCTTTGGGGAGGATTCTGACTCCGATCTCGGAGGACGTTGATCTGGTAGACGGCTCCGTAAGGCTCGAAAAGTTCCTTCAGCTCTTTTTCTGACCAGGAGCGGGGGATCTGTCCGACAAACATCTTAATGGCATCGGGATCTGGTTGGTCGGAGTGGTCCAAAGCGCCGTTCATCTTGTTAGCTGTGCCGTTACTAGAGAGAGGGCCGAAAGAGAGAGAGAGAGACGGCAATGTTAGCAGAGGAAACCTTTTTTTTTTGGAAATAATTCCATTTGTGCGTAAAAAGGACAACGACAAAAGGAAAGAGGAAGCACCGGGGTAAATAAAACCCGATTGTTCCCTCCGTGCCGATTTAAGTCCTGCCATTCACAAAATGCCACGTTAATGCCACGGACAACAACAAAAACACAACAATGCAAATCTGTAATTACGCTATTCTCTGTTTGCCCTTCTCGACGAGCTGCTGTTTTAATCCATCTTGTACCGAGAGGGTGGCAAGTTCTACTCATCAAACAACACTTGTCGATGCTGGAGCTGAAAAGGCCGTTTCGAGAAATATGGGAGATACCTGATAACTGCATGGTGTTCTGCAGAACGGAGCGCCAGCACCGGCGCTCGTGCTAACAAGAGTCCGCCGGCTTGTCTTTTCCGTGCATGTGTGTTTTGAAGTTAAAAAAAAGTCATGCGAAAGGAATGCGAGGCAGCAAGAGAGTCGACAATCAGAGCGCGACACCCACGAGGAACTCGCGGACGGAACAAAGCCCTCCCTGTTTATGTGTCAAATGGCTACACAAACTATTTGAAAACATTCCAGCGGATAAGTTGCCTACACGGACCTGGTAATCTTCCAACCGAGAAGAGCCGGGGTAGAGTCATAGCTAAGAGTGTTGTACAATGAGTGGGCCCAGCTGGTCTCTCGCAGACTAACCTGATGCCCAGGACTATTGTTATTGTTGTTTTAGGTAGGGTTGCCAACCTCCAGGTGGGGTCTGAAGATCTCCTGCTAGTACAGCTGATTTCCAGACAAGAGAGATCCGTTCTCCTCTCGAAAATGGCTGCTTTGGGGGTGGTGGTGGACTCTATGACAACAGGGTCCCTCCCCTCCCCAGGGTCCACTCCCAAAATCTCCAGGTATTTCCCCACCCAGAGCTGGCAACCCTAAGTATACGAGGTCAAAAGTCATCACTTCATGTCATTTTAAATGTTGAAGCCCTTGCAACCAACTACATGCTGCGTGCAAACATACAGCAGGTATTTTCTGCTGAGAAGACTGGACTGAGATTTTGAGCACAGAAGCAGTAGAGAGTGTGTGTGTGTGTGTGTGTGTGCGCGTGTGTGTACTTACTTGCAATTTCTTGCTTTCGAACGGCTAGGTCGGCAGGAGCTGGAACTAGAGACGGGAGCTCACTCCGTCATGCGGCACCCGGGTCTCAAACTGCTGAACTACCAACCTTCCACAGCCTGCAGTTCAGCGTCTTAACCACTTGGGCCACCGCAGGTGGGGGTGCAGTGCCGTAAAGTCCACCCTCTGAAGCATCCATTTTCTCCAGGGGAACTGATCTCCTGTTGTCTGGAGATGAACTTTAATTTCATGGGATCCCCAGGTTCCCCCTGGGGGTTGGCATCCCTGCTCTAAGGTGCCATTGGACTCGAATCTATCTGCATCCCTAAAGGCATATGATTCTTCCACAAGCGTGCTTCCCTGTTTGCTAATGGGATATTTTTCAGCGGCAGGTTATTCCTGTGTGTGACACGAGTGTCCAGACTATACACCTAAATTCCACATCAGTCAAGTTCCACAGAGAGAAGGCAAAATCCTGGACTTTACTTACCAGGGGGGAAAAAATAAAGGGGTGAAAAAAAGAAGAAGCAAGTACTGGAAAGGGAAGCCACAGGTGTATACGCTCGCCTCAAGGCTACAAACTCGTGCAAAGAGAAATTATTTAGGCTCCGGCGCTTCATTCCTTCTGAAGCGTAAGTACACCTGAACGCATTAATATGCCTCTATTAACGTCTGCACTTCTCCTGGGTCCTGAAGGGAGGCGAAGTGACATGAAAGGCAAATTTTTGAAAACTGACAATGAAAAGTTTGATCACTAATTTTGCAACGGGCCTAACCTTGGCTCGCTCCGCCAGGGGGATACATTTCAATTACCCAACGCCATCTTTTCGCTCTCTTTCTCCCCGGCCTCCTAGATCACGATGGGGGGGGGAGAAGAAAGAAAGCAGCCCTGGATGTCTTTTTAGGGATGATTTCAGACTTGGTGGCTGGGTTAAGCAAAGCCCCCAGTTCCTGCCCGACATGTGAACCCTTCAACGACTCTTCCATTTTTCTCTAGCTGATTCCGCAGGCAGAAATAGTTTCTTCCCTGCCCTCATTCCGGGAATCAAATTGAATTTCCTTTTTTTTAAAAAAAAATCCTAGCAGTGCATGAATTGTACCATCACCTTCATTTTCATCTATTACCATTATTTATAAAAAATCTCTCTCGGCCTTCCTCCAACAAGCTCGGGGCCGTCTACAAGGGGTTTCCTTCTTCCATTTTCTCCACACTACAACCTTGTGAGACAGGGGTCTCCAACATGGTGCCCTTGGGCATCATGAGGTCCACCAATATCTTTCCTGGTACCCACCAAGTGAATCATAGAATCATAGAGTGAGGCATGGCTAATTGCCCCAGAGGAAACTAACGCGCGGCCGCCCGAGCACACGTCCCGGTCGAGGTCCCGTGGTTCGGGAGAAATGCCGATCAAACGGGTATCCTGCAGCACTGCACAGAAGCCACGCCGCACGATCGCACTAGCAATCGCTCTTTGTGCGCATGCGCTGTTGGGCGCTATTGTGCAACCTGCAGAGACGAACAGCACCGGGCGCCGGATGCCATGTAAGTCCACCTGGAACGCGATCAGACGCCTGCCCTTGGCCCGCGGTTTCAGGAAACTAGTACCTTGTAGGTACTAGTTTTTAACTCCGCACCTTTGGCGGGGAGCCATGGGTTCGCCACGGAAGCACTGCGCTTCCCAGACGTTGGGGTGAGATCGCGCCTGGAAAATCCACGGGACTCCCGTGCCTCTCCCGCAGCAACTTTGCCATGTGACCGGGGCCATGATCTGCCTAAGTTCACAGAATCAGCCTTGCTGTCAGACGGCCATCTTGTCTCTGATGTTTTAAAACCTCCAAAGAAGGAGAGCCTACCACCTCCCGAGGAAGTCTGCTCTATTGAGGAACTGCTCTGTCAGGAAGTTCTTCCTAATCTTTAGCCGAAAACTCTTCTGATTTAATTTCAACCCGTTGGTTCTAGTCCGACCCTCTGGGGCAGCAGGAAACAACTCCGCACCATCCTCTATATGACAGCCCTTCAAGTACTTGAAAATAGTTATACCACCTTCTCAGTCATCTCCTCTCCAGGCTGAACATACCCAGCTCCTTCAACCTTTCCTCGTAGGACTTGGTCTCCAGACCCCTCACCATCTTCGCTACCCTCCTCTGGACACGCTCCAGCTTGTCTATATCCTTCTTAAGTTGGGGTGCCCAAAACTGTACACAATACTCTTGGTGAGTATTGGGACACTTGTTCAGATGGGATTCTGACTGGGAATTATGTGAACAAATCAAGGCAGAACCCTTAATTCCTGCTTCTCCCTACAGATGACTCAACAAGATGACAATGTGCCAGAGTGTCAAACTGTGGGCAGACTATAAATAAACTAGACAGACAGACAGATTTTAAAAAATACTGGGAGCAACATGGTTTGCTTGTAGCCAAGGGTCCTTGTGGCCGCTACGATGACATTTGAAATTACATGGAATGTATGACTTATCAAAAAAAAATACTGGGAGCAACATGGTTTCCTTGCAGCCAAGGGTCCTTGTGGCCGCTACGATTTGAAATTACATGGAATGTATGACTTATCAAAAATGGGTAGCTGTGTTAGTCTGTCTGTAGCAGCAGAAAAGAGCAAGAGTCCAGTAGCACCTTAAGGACTAACAAAAATATGTGGCAGGGAAGGAGCTTCCGTGAGTCACTGTGAGCAGTGCTCTTTTCTACTGTATGCCAGTTTGGTGTAGTGGTTAAGTGCGTGGACTCTAATCTGGGAGAACCGGGTTTGATTCCCCACGCCCCCACTTGCAGCTGCTGGATGACCTTGGGCAAGCCATAGTTCTCTCAGAGCTGCCCTTGAAAGAGCAGTTTCTGTCAGAGCTCCCTCAGCCCTACCTACCTCACAGGGTGTCTGTTGCGGGGAGGGGAAGGGAAAGGGGAGGAGGTTGGTCGCTTGCGGGGAGGGGAAGGGGAAGGGAAAGGGGAGGAGTTTGTAAGCCGTTCTGAGGCTTCGAGTGAAGGACTGGGTATAAATCCAATCCCTTCTTCTTTTTCTTCTTCTCCTCTTATATTGATTGACTTTCTTTTTATCCCACCTTTCACCCCAATGGGGACGCAAAGTGGCTTATGTAACTCCTCTTCCCTCCATTTTTATCCTCACAATAACCCTGGGAGGTAGGTTAGTCTGAGAAGAAAGAAAAAGGTTAGTCTGAGAGAGGGTGACACTCCCAAGGCAGTCCAGCAAGCTTCCAAGGCACAAGGGGATTCGAACCTGAGTATCCCAGATCCTCGTCCGACACTTTAATAACTACACTGCTCTGGCTCTCATGAGAAGTAACCCTGTCCACCTGGCCCCTCCCTGGAGCTCTGTAGGACAGACATGACATTTCCCCCCTACATTCCCTTGCATTTAATTGAGGGTCTGTGGAGGATCCTGTGAAAGGGTATCAGGACATGCTCCATGCTTCCATAAGGGCACACGAGGGTTGCCAGTCTCCAGGTGGGGCCTGGAGATCTCCTGATTTTACAACTGATCTCCAGCTGACAGAGATCAGCTCCCCTGGCGAAAATGAGAGATCACGGGAGGAGGTGGAAATCCAAACACAACATCTGAGACAGAAATAGCCAAGAGTCAATAAAGATATGTGCGCAAAACCGTTTTCTGTAGTAAAATGTTTTGTTATTACAGAGTCATCGTGGGATGTTTCCTTCAAGAACTGATAAGTAGAAATGGATAAGAATTGTGATTGCCACACGCTCAGATATAGCAATTCTTGTGAAACGGATGGGTTTATATTGCGCAGTATCCGTTGCATGTGAGAGATAATAGAAGGGCGTTTTCTACAGAATTACTGCAGTAAATGATTTTGCACACATATCTTTATTGGCTCTTCCTTATCTTTGTCACGGATGTTGTGTCTGGATTTCCCCCTAGAGGAAATGGCTGCTTTGAAGGGCGAACGCTACGGCATCGTACCGCAGGGCATTGGAGTTTTGTTAAATCTCTGCAACTCATCCGCAGACAGTTCTGGTGGCCACAGATGCGCAAAGACCTCTTGACTTTTGTTCGGTCCTGCCAAACCTGTGCCTTGACTAAACCCAGAGTGGGCAAGCCTCCTGGTCTTCTGCAGCCACTCCCTACCCCATCGAGACCGTGGGAAGTGGTGTCCATGGACTTTATTACTGACCTCCCTGCGAGCAAAGGGAACACTGTTATTTGGGTGGTTGTTGATTTATTTTCTAAGCAAGCTCATTTTGTGCCTTTTCCTTCCTTGCCTACAGCTCAGAGGTTGGCGAAATCGTTTATGTCTCACGTGGTGAAAATTCATCAATTACCTGCTAAATTAATTTCTGACAGGGGGACCCAATTTGTTTCTAAGTTTTGGAGGGAACTTCTTTCCATTTTAGGGGTGGAACAAGGGCTCAGCAGCGCGTATCATCCTGAGACTGACGGACAAACAGAACGAGTTAATCAGACCCTGGAGCAATATCTTCGTTGTTTTACTAATTATCAACAGAATGATTGGTGTGAATTGTTGCCTCTTGCTGAATATTGTTATAACAATACTGTCCATAGCTCCACGGGCATGTCTCCTTATAAAGCTGTCTCTGGTTACGACAGCCCCCCCTCCCTTTCCTGGAGGGGATGGGCCAACGTCCTGTGGGGGATGCTGATACATGGTGTATGTCCTTGCAAAATGCATGGCCTCTGCTATGCCAAACGCTTGACGCAGCCAAGGCTGCTTACAAGACCCAGGCAGACAAGGGTAGGGTGGTGGGGTTTGATCTGAAACCTGGGGATCTTGTGTATGTCTCGACCAAGAACATTAAGATGCTGCGACCTAGCAGGAAATTGGGGTGGAAGTTCATTGGTCCATTCAAAGTGCGTAAAGTCATAAATGATGTGGCGGTTGATGTTGTTTTGCCTAAGAATTTACGTGCTCTGCATTCTGTTTTTCACATGAGCCTGTTGAAGAAGGATCCTGGCCCGTCTCCCTGGAGACCAGCAGTTACTCCTCCTCCACCTGTCATTTTGGAAGGGGATGAACATTTTGAGATCGCTGATATCCTTGATTGTAAATTGAAACGTGGTAAACTCTGGTACCTTATCGAATGGGTTGATTTCGGTCCCCAGCACCGCGAATGGGTGGAAGAAGGGGATATTCGGGCCCCTTACCTGATCCGTAGTTTCCACAAGAGGTTCCCGGACAAACCGGGAGGTCTCCCGCCCAGCCCGGGAGATCTCCCGCCCGACCCGGGAGGTGTGTTGTAAGTGTATTTTAAGGGGGGCAGTATGTCAGCAAGCTGCCATTCTGTTTTCTGTGACCTCTGTGTACATATCCTTTCCCTGTTGCACCCGGCTTGTTTTCTATCATCCTGCTCCTGCGTTGGAATGCACAAGATAACTGCTGGAGGTTGTGTGGGGGAGAAGATGCTGTAATGCTTGCCTATTGCTTTTCTCATGAGTACTGCACCTGTGTTTTGTCTGATGTTCTGCCTGGTTCCCATGGACTGGGCGCGCAACCGTTTCATTAGCCCGCCAGCGGGAATGCTATTCATTGGATCTGTATCTGTTTGAATTTCCTTTATTATGCTTGACCTAACTGTGTATCCCCAGTTCTAACAAAGAACGTGTTTGAGTATGTCTTCAACGCTTTGAAATAAATTTTGCTTTTCTTGAAAACGTGGATTTATTCTCGATGCTTGGGGATCCAACATATTGTTAGAACTCTCTTTCTCCTATCGTTCCGAATCTGGCAAGATCATGAGCGGAACTGAGGGAAACCTACTTAACACGGAGGGGGACTCAGGATCGGTCCCACATACCTCCGCTCCTTTGGTGTTCACGACTGCAGCCTCGGTGGAGGGTGCCGTGGGGGGAACGATTCCCCGCCTGCCTGCACATCTGTCTTGGCCGCCTCCGACCCCTTCGCACTGGGGTCCGCGGAAGACTCAACAGCAGGATGACTGGACTATGTACAACACTCAGGGCACCCGAGAGGTGTACTCCCGTCGGGGGAGCGGATTACGTGAGAGTCTGTTTGACAAGGGATTGTTCCCGGAGCCGGGGACTACCTCGGAGAAGGGGAGTTCCAAGCAAGACCTCGAGGAGTGGATGTTCGAGCCATCGGGGCCGCGAGGCCACGCAGAGGATGAGGAGGGCACCGGAGCCTTCCAAACGGAAGAGGACTATGACCCACCCCCGGACTATCGACCTCGGGACCCCATCCCGGAGGAAACCACCGGGGAACGACTGGCAGAACTGGAATACTCGGTGAGGGACTTGTTGAGGACATTCCAGGATGTAATGGAAGCTCTGCCGGGAATGATGGACGTTAGAATGGCTAATTTCCTTGACGCACACGCCGCGCAGCAACAAGTTGTCCCTGCACCGGGAGTTCCCGCACCGCAGGTGCCTGCTCAGCCGCCGACGGGACCTCCGCTGCAAGTACCGGGAGTTCCCGCGCCGCAGGTGCCTGTCCAGCCGCCGGCGGGACCGCCTCAGCAAGGGCCTGTGCAACAGCCGATGCCGGGGGGTCCGCCGGTGCCGGGTCTGCCGCCACCGATGAGGCCAATGCCAGCGGGGCCACCGGTTGGTCCGGGTCTCCCTCTCAGGGGAGTTCCGGGTCAGCTGGGACCGTTGGTACGGCCTCCATGGCCCAGACCCAAAGATCTACTGGAGGCTACCTTTGACGGCAACCCAGATGAACTCGCTTTCTTCACGGTGAGAGTGCATAAATTCGTAGAAGAGAGCCGACACCTGTTCCGAAATGAAGCTGGTCTTATTGATGTCATCTCGGCAAGACTAAAAGGAGACGCCGCCACATGGTATGTTGGACTGCACAATGACCGCGGTCCGGAACTTTTGAATTTGCGAGCATTCATGTGGGCGCTGCGGGCGAGGTTTGAAGATGTCAACGCGAGCCAAAGAGCTAAAGCGTTTCTCCGCACCTACCGCCAGAATAAGAAGTCGGTTCGCGAGTACACACTGGAATTCCACAAGCAGGCAGCAAAGCTCCGAGACTACCCTGATCATATATTGGCTGAGATGTATCGATTGGGACTCAACGCAGACATCCGAGAAACGGTTCTGAAGACTGTCAATCCTGTCTCCCTGATGGCCTGGACCCAGGAAGCTGAAAATGCAGAGGATCGGCTCACCACCATCAAACTCGACTTGGCTGCTACGACCAACAGACCCGCCGCTGCCAGTGCCTCCAGACCCAAGACTCAACGCCTGTCGGAATCGGCACGAGAACTACGTATGAAGATGGGGCTCTGTCTCAAGTGCGGGGAGAAGGGGCATTTCGCTGTGGATTGTGGCAGCCGTCAGGTAAAAGACAAGCCGCCTACTCCAAGCCCGAAGACACCGCTGACGGGGAAGAAGGGGATGGCTAAACCGCGTTTCTCCAAAGCTCTGCAGGCGGCCCAAGGCCTGGAGGGAATCGAACCGTCTGCTGCCGAGTCAGAAGAGGAGGTGGTGGCTGAAACGGCGGAAAACGACAACGGCCTGTTGTGAGAGGCGCAAAACGACACGGCCATTCTAGCTCTGCGCCCAAGGTGGTGAGAGAAACCCCTTCCCTGTTTTTCGTGACTGTCTCGTTAATGAATCCGCTCCTGGGGACCCACGTTAGGGTGAGAGCGTTGATTGATTCTGGGTGTGGGAGGGATCTCATCAGCCCTAGAGTGTTATTGGCACTGGAAGCGGGGATAGTCCCCTTGAAGTCTCCCATCATTTTTACCCAAATGGATGGGGCACCCATGGAACCTTGTACACACGAGACTATGGCTTTGCGGTTGGGGGCTGGCGATCATTGGGAATCCAGATCCTTCATTGTTACCCCTAAATCGCAGTTTGACTTAGTACTGGGGAGTCCCTGGTTGTTTACCCATGACCCTTACATCTTGTGGGAAGAAGGGGTTGTCAAATTTGTGTCGGCTAAATGTGTAGATCACTGCTGGTTGGACTCGTGGGGGGACCAGCCGACCGCACAGTTCCCCTGCGGCGCTTTGCAGCCGGAAGAGTTAGCTTCTTTGCCTCGAGAGTATAGAGACTTGGCGAAAGTGTTTGGCGAAGATGAAGCTAACGAATTGCCCCCCCATCGCTCTACTGACTGTGCTATTGAACTTTTGCCTGACTGTAAATTACCTAAAGGTAAAATCTATGCGATGGGGCCGGCTGAGAAAGTTGAACTGCGGAACTTTATTGATAAAAACCTAGCCCGAGGTTTCATTCGCCCGGCTTCCTCCCCTTTCGCCGCGCCTGTACTTTTCCGAAAGAAGAAAGACGGGGGGCTTAGATTGTGCACTGATTATAGGGGTCTGAACGCTGTTTCTTTGTCCAATGCCTACCCCCTCCCGCTAATCAAGGACTTGGTAGCTGAGGCCACCAAGGGCAAAATCTTCTCGAAACTTGACCTCCGAGATGCATATTTCCGTGTGCGCATTCGGGAGGGGGATGAAAGTAAGACTGCATTTAATACCCCTTTGGGGCAGTTTGAGTACCTCGTTATGCCCTTCGGGCTTCAAGGGGCTCCGGGGGTCTTCATGAACCTAATCAATGAGGTCCTACATGAGTTCTTGTTCAAAGGAGTGGTCCTTTACCTTGATGACGTGTTGCTGTACTCTCAGGACCTCCCGTCGCATATTAAATTGGTGCGCCAGGTCCTTAAGCGACTTTATGAACACCACCTGTTTGCAAAGCTGTCAAAATGTGAATTCCACAAGACATGCATTGACTTTTTGGGTTATCGCATCTCTGGGGGGAAGGTGGAAATGGACCCTGCTAAAATACAGGCTGTACTTGACTGGGAACCCCCCAGGACCCGCAAACAATTGCAAATGTTCCTCGGATTCGCCAATTTTTATAGAAATTTCATCCAGAATTTCGCTCAAATTGCCCTTCCTCTGACTGATTTGCTAAAGACCAAGGGGAAGGGGTTTGATGCTACGAAACCAGGCGCCCCGCTTAAATGGTCCCCTGCTTGCGCAGAGGCTTTTGAGAAACTTAAACTGATGTTCACATCTGAGCCAGTGCTAGCGCGCCCTGATGAAACTAAAAAATTCATTGTCCAAACTGATGCCTCGGATGTGGCAATGGGGGCCGCTATTTTGCAAGAAGGGGAAGATGGTCGTTTACACCCCCTCGCATTTGTGTCTAAAAAGTTTTCTGACGCTGAACGAAACTGGGGGATTTGGGAGAAGGAGGCGTCGGCTATCCGGCTGGCTCTCTCCACTTGGAGGCAGTGGTTGGAGGGGGCGCAACTGCCATTTGAAGTCTGGACTGACCATAAAAATCTGGAAATGCTGAAATCCCCCCGTTCTCTCAACGCTAAACAACTTCGTTGGGCGGACTTCTTTGCTAAGTTTCGATTCACTCTTCGTCATTTCCCTGGGACGGCTAATTCCCTGGCTGACGCGCTCTCACGCCTCCCACAACATGACAGTCAGCGTGAAATCATCATGGACTCTGTTTTTTCCCCCTCCCACCTGGGGGGGGCTGTGGTCACCCGTGCGCAAGCGCGCTCGATTCCGCGCTCTGATGAAACTTCGCCTTCCCTTTTCCCTGTGGGGGGGGGGCCTGGGTCCAGAAATATGTTTCTGCTTTTACTGATGAAGATAATGCCTCCCTGCGGGCATTGCCGGATTATGTCCGTAGCCCAGAAGGTCTGATTTATTCTGGGGACAAACTGTATGTGCCTATTTCAATGAGGAGGGAAGTGATGGATTCTGCTCATGGTTCCAGACTGGCAGGACATTGGAGTTTTGTTAAATCACTGCAACTCATCCGCAGACAGTTTTGGTGGCCACACATGCGCAAAGACCTATTGACTTTTGTTCGATCCTGTCAGACCTGTGCCTTAACTAAACCCAGGGGGGGCAAGCCTCCCGGTCTTCTGCAACCACTCCCTACTCCATCGAGGCCTTGGGAAGTGGTGTCCATGGACTTTATTACTGATCTCCCTGTGAGCAAAGGGAACACTGTTATTTGGGTGGTTGTTGATTTATTTTCTAAGCAAGCTCATTTTGTGCCTTTTCCTTCCTTGCCTACAGCTCAGAGGTTGGCGAAATCGTTTATGTCTCACGTGGTGAAAATTCATCAATTACCTGCTAAATTAATTTCTGACAGGGGGACCCAATTTGTTTCTAAGTTTTGGAGGGAACTTCTTTCCATTTTAGGGGTGGAACAAGGGCTCAGCAGCGCGTATCATCCTGAGACTGACGGACAAACAGAACGAGTTAATCAGACCCTGGAGCAATATCTTCGTTGTTTTACTAATTATCAACAAAATGATTGGTGTGAATTGTTGCCTCTTGCTGAATATTGTTATAACAACACTGTCCATAGCTCCACGGGCATGTCTCCTTATAAAGCTGTTTCTGGTTACGACAGCCCCCCCTCCCTTTCCTGGAGGGGATGGGCCAACGTCCTGTGGGGGATGCTGATACATGGTGTATGTCCTTGCAAAATGCATGGCCTCTGCTATGCCAAACGCTTGACGCAGCCAAGGCTGCTTACAAGACCCAGGCAGACAAGGGTAGGGTGGTGGGGTTTGATCTGAAACCTGGGGATCTTGTGTATGTCTCGACCAAGAACATTAAGATGCTGCGACCTAGCAGGAAATTGGGGTGGAAGTTCATTGGTCCATTCAAAGTGCGTAAAGTCATAAATAATGTGGCGGTTGATGTTGTTTTGCCTAAGAATTTACGTGCTCTGCATTCTGTTTTTCACATGAGCCTGTTGAAGAAGGATCCTGGCCCGTCTCCCTGGAGACCAGCAGTTACTCCTCCTCCACCTGTCATTTTGGAAGGGGATGAACATTTTGAGATCGCTGATATCCTTGATTGTAAATTGAAACGTGGTAAACTCTGGTACCTTATCGAATGGGTTGATTTCGGTCCCCAGCACCGCGAATGGGTGGAAGAAGGGGATATTCGGGCCCCTTACCTGATCCGTAGTTTCCACAAGAGGTTCCCGGACAAACCGGGAGGTCTCCCGCCCAGCCCGGGAGATCTCCCGCCCGACCCGGGAGGTGTGTTTTAAGTGTATTTTAAGGGGGGCAGTATGTCAGCAAGCTGCCATTCTGTTTTCTGTGACCTCTGTGTACATATCCTTACCCTGTTGCACCCGGCTTGTTTCTACTATCCTGCTTCTGTGCTGGAATGCCTAAGATAACTACTGGTGGATGTGTGTGGGAGAAGATGCTGTAATGCTTGCCTATTGCTATCTCATGAGAACTGCACCTGTGTTTTGTCTGATGTTCTGCCTGGTTCCCATGGACTGGGCGCGCAACCGTTTCATTAGCCCGCCAGCGGGAATATTATTCATTGGATATGTATCTGTTTGAATTTACTTTATTATGCTCGCCCTACCTGTGTATCCCCAGTTCTAACAAAGAACGTGTTTGAGTATGTCTTCAACGCTTTGAAATAAATTTTGCTTTTCTTGAAAACGTGGATTTATTCTCGATGCTTGGGGATCCAACAGCGACCACCAAGGAAGGCTCTGCAGAGGAAGGCCATGGCAAACCACCTCTGCTTCTCACTTGCCTTGAAAGCCCCTTGCTGGGGTCACCATAAGGCTTGGATGAGAGACCACCAAAAAAGGCTCTGCAGAGGAAGGCCATGGAAAACCACCTCTGCTTCTCTTGCCTTGGAAGTCCCTTGTGGTGGTTACAATAAGGCTTGGATGAGCGACCACCAAGGAAGGCTCTGCAGAGGAAAGCAATGGCAAAACACCTCTGCTTCTCACTTGCCTTGGAAGTACCTTGCTGTGGTCACCGTAAGGCTTGGATGAGCGACCACCAAGGAAGACTCTGCAGAGGAAGGCCATGGCAAACCACCTCTGCTTCTCACTTGCCTTGGAAGTCCCTTGCTGTGGTCACCATAAGGCTTGGATGAGAGACCACCAAGGAAGGCTCTGCAGAGGAAGGCCATGGCAAACCACCTCAGTTGCCTGGAAAGCCTCTTGCTGGGGTCACCATAAGGCTTGGGTGAGAGACCACCAAGGAAAGCTCTGCAGAGGAAGGCAATGGCTAACCACCTGTGCTTCTCACTTGCCTTGAAAGCCCCTTGCTGGGGTCACCATAACTCAGTTGTGGGTGTCCATAGGTTTATCCATGTAACACTGTTTCCTCATGCTTGTCCTGAATTATTTTTTTCATTGGATTTATCTAAAATGCTTTTTTAAAATCCCACATCCACACAAAAATCTTACCCAAGAAAAAAAATATTTTTTTTAAAAAAATATTGAGCATTACACATTATTATACCCATTATTCTATAAATAATAAATACAATAAAATAATAAAATAATACATTAATAATAAATTGTCTTAATTTTTAAAAATATATTATATATTAAATTAAGATAATTAATATCCTAACAATCTCGGCAATAAAATATGCCGTATAAAAATTTACAGGAGGTAAATCAGATGGGATTAAAACCCACTCAAAGTGGGTAAGAAGTTTGAAAGCCTGGGTGAAGGGAAATGCTTTCACTTGGCCCCTGAAAGCCAATGAGGTTGGCAGCAAGAGAGCTTCTAGGAGAGGGCATCTTGTAACCGTGGAACCACCACTAAGGAGTCCATTGCACTCCCTGGCTGCTTCTGTGAAATAGGGCACTGTTAGAAGGGTTCATAGTGAAGGACAGTACAGGAGAACACATTCCATTAAAGCCAATCCATGTACGGCTTTAAAGATGGACATAGGGTTGCCAACCTCCAGGTGGCACCTGGAGATCTCCCGCTATCACAACAGTTCTCCAGATGACAGAGATCAGTTCACCTGGAAAGAATGGCTTGCTTCTGTGTAGTAACCCTGGACTTCCATGGTGGTCTCCCACCCTGCTTAGCTTCCAAGACCTGCTGAGATTGGGATAGCCTGGGACATCCAGGTCAGGTCTACTGTAATGTATTCAGCCTGACATGCCCGGACTTGCCCGGGGTGGCCAGGCACAAACTGTCCGTAGCTTGAGTCGAAAGACAAAGGATCCGAAGGATCCTAGCCGGCCCAATCAAAGGGCTAGCTTTCCAGCCGGGAGACCAATGGTCACCCGGTTACTGTAAATAGCCTATTGGGAGTAGGGGGTGTGTTTATGGGTACTTGGTGGCGGGTTTTCTGAACGCATATAAACCGGCCTGCGAGCTGGTCCGTTGTCTTTGTCCTGAACTAAATAAAGGTATGCTTAGCTGAAATCACTCTCCATCCGTATACTTTTCATCTACGATCCCTATATCCTTAATGTATGAACAAAACAGTATAAAAAACACTGGACATCTCACAAGAACATAAGAGAAGCCAATGCTGGATTAGGCCAATGGCCCATCCAGTCCAACACTCTGTCACACAGTGGCCAGAAATACCAGGTGCCACCAGGAGGTCCACCAGTGGGGCCAGGACACTAGAAGCCCTCCCATTGTTGCCCCCCCAAACACCAAGAGATCACAGGACAGACTAACACAAAGTGGTGATCAGTATTTCCCTGGACGCATAAGAAAGAACATAAGAACATAAGCGTTGCCAATGTTGGATCAGGCCAAAGGCCCATCCAGTCCAACACTCTGTATCACACAGTGGCCAAAAATACCAGTGCCATCAGGAGGTCCACCAGTGGGGCCAGGACACTAGAAACCCTCCCATTGTTGCCCCCCCCCCCAGCACCAAGAATACACAGCAATACTTGCCCCAGGCTGAGAGTTCCTATCTATACCTTGCTCCATATGTTTATCTAATTCCCATACTTGTAGCTGCCACCACCAACACTCTCCTCTCGCAAGGAAACAAATCCTTTAGTGACTTTCCTTGAAAACGCTTATCGCTTTGGGAAATTGCAAATTCTATCAGCCGCAAACACGGCCCAGGAATAAAAAATAAACCACCAGGAACTTTGAAATTCCCGGATCAGCTTCTGAATCATTAACTCAAAACAGGAAGCAACTGCGAGGCTCCCTTTGGCTGACCGCTCATGGCTTCGGGCACATTCCTCCTCCCCGTTTCAAACCCTGCCAGCTTGACTTCTGCAACCCCCTCCCCGGCTTTTCTTCATCACAGCAAGCCGGCGAAGGGGGGGGGGCAAGCCACTCTCGGAGCCGATTAGAGAATTATGTTAATATCGTTTTACAATCCTGGCGACGGCCGCTGCCCGAGAAACAACCCCGGACCCAAAAATGCCAGAAGCGGTAAGGTCAAAACAAATCCGTTAGAAATTAGCTTCTTCATTAGAGGCTGGCAACAGAGAGAGCAACAAACTCTGATCAGATGGCGGCCAAGACACACAAGCCAAAAAATATGATTTCGGGAAAGAAAATCCAACTGCATTTCCATGACACCTGGAACTGTTCATTTTTCAAGAGCCATCTATTTTTTTCCTTGCACACCTTGGCATTTGCGGCTTGGCACTGTGGGTGTTCTGGGATTAGGGGAGGAGCAGAGACATCTTATCCCAGGCCCATAGCTACAGCGGGGCATCTCGGGGCTTGGCCCCCTCACTTAGCGCCAAGCCCCCCCCCAATGGACATCCAGCCCAGGCACTCCCTTGGGAGTGTGTGCAGGGTGCCCCATGACTTATTTAAAGGCCTCCTAAACTAAAAAATCCTGGCTACGGGCCTGTCTTCTCCAGAGTCACTCCATTCTACAGCCCACCAAAGCCAACAAGTTTAGACCAGGGTGAACCCGCATCAGATTACGCAGGTAACATCTTGACCGTTGTGGCTGTGGCCAGTGTCAGCATACTCCGAAGTGGAGCAGCTGCCCTGGGCTTAGGCCTTCTGGTGGGCCTAGGCCTTCTCCTCACAAGTCTCTTCAGATGCCTGCAAACACACCCTTCCACTGCCTGCTTGTGTTTTTACCCCTTGTGTGCCTAACTGCAGATGCAGCCTAGAGCTGCAGGAGGAGGACATGTGGGTGTTCATAAGAACATCAGAGAAGCCATGCTGGGTCAGGCCAGTGGCCCATCCAGTGCAACACTCCGTGTCACACAGTGGCCCAAACCCAGGTGCCATCAGGAGGTTCACCAGCAGGACCAGAACTCCAGAAGCCCTCCCCCTGTTGCTCCCTCCCAAGCACCCAGAATACAGAGCATCACTGCCCCAGACAGAATGTTCCATCTATAAGAACATAAGAGAAGCCATGTTGGATCAGGCCAATGCCCCATCCAGTCCTACACTGTCGCACAGTGGTCAAAACCCAGGTGCCATCAGGAGGTCCACCAGCAGGGCCAGAACTCCAGAAGCCCTCACACTGTTGCCCCCCCAAGCAGCAAGAACACACAGCAACACTGCCCCAGACACAGTGTTTCATCCATTAGAACATAAGAGAAGCGATGTTGGATCAGGCCAATGGCCCATCCAGTCCAACACTCTGTATCACACAGTGGCCAAAACCCAGGTGCCATAAGGAGGTCCACCAGCGGGTCCATGGCCATGACAGTTCTAGCTGCACCCAGAACCACAGGGAAAAGGTGTGCAGGCAATAGGGATGCCAGTCTCCACGTGGGACCTGGGGAATCCACCAGAATTTCAGGTCCTCTCCAGACTACAGAGATCAGTTCCTCTGGAAAATATGGATGTTTTGGATGATGGACTCTGTGGCAGTGGGATACAATGCCCTTTCTTCCCTTGAACCCATCTCTAAATCCCCAGACATAAGAATATAAGAGAAGCCATGTTGGATCAGGCCAATAGCGCCTCCAATCCAACACTCTGTTTCACACAGGGACCAAAACCCAGGTGCCATCAGGAGGTCCACCAGCAGGGCCATAAGAACATAAGAGAAGCCATGCCGGATCAGGCCAATGGTCCATCCAGTCCAACACTCTGTGTCACACAGTGGCCAAAACCCAAGTGCCATCTGGTGGTCCACCAGTAGGACCATAAGAACATAAGAGAAGCCATGCCAGATCAGGCCAATGGTCCATCCAGTCCAACACTCTGTGTCATACAGGGGCCAAAACCCAGGGGCCATCAGGAGGTCCACCAGCAGGGCCTTGTTAGTGGTGGGAGAGCTTGCAAGTGGACAGGAGAATGACAATGAAGCAAGTCAGGGCACATGATTTGGTGGGCAAGAAGAGGGGCCTGGTCATGGGCACAGGGGGGCCCTTGAGTACTCTCTGTCCACCCCCACCCCTTAAACGTGGAACCAACCCTAGTCGAGGGAACCAGAGAAAGAAAATGTGGGACAGACAAAGGTGCTTCGAAGTTGGTAGCATCAAGATGAGAATTACTTAGGAAAAAGTGTTTGGCTGGCAAGTGGCCTCGTGCCGCTGCGGCTGCTGGCTTGGCAGCACTTTTTCTCCTGTTCCCCCATTTGGCACAGGGATTGGCACAGTCCCTGCATGGATTGCTGGTGGCAGACGCCCTGAGTCAGCAGCTGTGTTTCTGCTAATTTTACTACCTAGTAAGGTTTGCAGCCTGAAAGCCAAGGTGGCCCTCTGAACAGGGTGCCAGAGGAGGATGGACCGACCCAGGAGTCCCAGGCCAGACATTTTGTTGGCCTAACCCACCTAACAGAGCTGTTGTGAAAAAAGGAAGGAGGGAGAGGCCCATCCAGCTCATCAAGAACAGTATTGTCCACTCAGACTGGCAGCAGCTTTTCAGAGTCTTAGGTAGAGATCTTGCATCACCTACAATTTGATCCTTTAAACTGGAAAAGGGGATTGAACCTGGGACCTTCTGCAAGCCAAGCAGATGCTCTTCCATTGAGCCACAGCCCCACTTCATGGCACTCCAGGGTCTCAGGCTGAGGTCTTTCCCATCACCTACTGCCTGGTCCTTTTAAACTGGAGATGCTGGGGATTGAACCTGGGACCTTCTGCAAGCCAAGCAGATGCTCTTCCATTGAGCCACAGCCCCACTTCATGGCACTCCAGGGTCTCAGGCTGAGGTCTTTCCCATCACCTACTGCCTGGTCCTTTTAAACTGGAGATGCTGGGGATTGAACCTGGGACCTTCTGCAAGCCAAGCAGATGCTCTACCTCTGAGCCGCAGCCCCTCCCACCGGTCCTTTCAAAACTCCCCGCCGCTCTTTAACTATGTGTTCCATAAACAAAATGGGAGGGCGGCTCTTGATTACCGCAATTTGTGAGCATGTGATAGCTGTGCTTGATGTTCCTCTTCCTCACACAAGAAGGGGCTGTGGGGAACAGGGGCAGAGTGCACAGGAGGGCCCCAGTCCAGTCCAGTCCAGTCCAGCAGTTTTGGTGAAGACTGATCTCAAGGAGCAAGCATTGTGCAAGAACATTCTCATCCTGAGATCTTGGAAAGTCACAGTCATGTTGTCCCCAGTGGGGAGGGGCTGTGGCTCAGTGGCAGAGCCTCTGCCTGGCATGCAGAAGGTCAAAGGTTCAATCCCCCAGCGTCTCCAGTTTAAAGGATCAAATGGTGATATGAAAGATCTCTACCTAAGACTCTGAAGAGCTGCTGCCAGCCTGGGTAGACAATACTGTCCTTGATGGGCCAATGGTCTGATTATTAGGCGGCTGCATGTATTCTCATGTACATACCCTCTTGAAGCACTCTACCATGCTCAAAATACACATGAACACACATGATGCTGCCTTCTGTCCATCAAGGTCTGTATTGTCCACTCAGACTGGCAGCTGCTTCCAAGCTGATCCTTTCACCTGGAGATGCCGGGGACTGAACCTGGGACCTTCTGTGCACCAAGCAGATGTTCTACAACTGGGCCACTGCCCCTCCCCTAAATCGGAGTGACTACAGGGTGTTTTTCCCCCTACAAACAGATTTATTTTCCATCTTCACCAAAGCAGGCTTCTTTCTTCAAAAGGGAAAATTATGTTAAAAATGAAAAGCCTTTCTTTCTTTTTCTTTTTTTAAAAAACACACTTAAATAAGGCAAGGAGTATTTTTTTTAAAAAAAGAAATGTACTTCTGCTTTTTATTCCTAGTCCTCGCCCCATCAAAAACTGTCAACAAAAGCATACTGATTGAAAGCATTTCCTTTGCTGACAGTTTTCGTCGCTTTCCCCTTTTTAAAGGCAGCCTGTTTCCCTCTAACTGACTTCTCTCTCGTTCTTTACTTCCTTTTATGACAAACCAGGATATTTTTTTTTAAATGAAGAGCTGGATTTCCAAATTTTATAACAGATTTATAATTTTGAGAGACCTAAGAACACCAGATTTTTTCTCTCCTTTATTTATTTTTAAACCAAGATTATCGGGATAATGGTGGCCTTTTTTTAAAGGGAGGGACCAAAACAAAACTGGAGTCCTCTTCTTGATTGGGTCACTGAGCAAGCCTGACCTGGGAGCTTTTACAAGTAGGAGTGGCACCAACGACTTTGTTTTGACCTCAGTAAATGAATTATTCTTTATCTCTCTGCTGTGGGGGGGGGGCAACAGTGGGAGGGCTTCTAGTGTCCTGGCCGCACTGATGGACCTCCTGATGGCACCTGGTATTTTTGGCCACTGTGTGACACAGAGTGTGTTGAACTGGATAGGCTGTTGGCCTGATCCGACATGGGCTTCTCTTATGTTCTTATAGATGGAACTCTCAGTCTGGGGCAAGTGATGCTCTGTCTTCTTGGTGCTTGGGGGGGGCAACAGTGGGAGGGCTTCTAGTGTCTTGGCCCCACTGCTGGACCTCCTGAGGGCACCTGGTATTTTTGGCCACTGTGTGACACAGATTGTTGGACTGGAGGGGCCATTGGCCTGATCCAACATTGGCTTCTCTTACTGACCCTCAGTATGCCTCAAGATTAACACTGGGGTTGCCAAATGCAGGTTGGGAAATCCATAGAGATTTGGGGGTGGAGCCTGGGGAGGGTGCAGTGTGGGGAAGAGAGAGGACTCAGTGAGGCATAATACCGTGAAGTCAACTTTCCAAAGCAGACTTTTTATCCTTGGGAAGTGATCTGGAGATCAGTTGTAATTCCAGGAGACCTCCAGGCCCCATCTGGAGTTTGGAAACCCCAAGGATGAGGACATAACCTGTCACTGGCTGCCAGGGCCATGGCTCAATGGAAGAGCCTCTGCTTTGGGTGCAGAAGGCCCCAGGTTCAATCCCCGTCATCTCCAGTTAAAAGGACCAGGTGGTAGGTGATGTGAAAAGCCTCTGCCTGAGACCCTGGAGAGCGGCTGCCAGTCTGAGTAGACAAGAATGACCCTGGTGGACTGATAAAGAGCCTCTGCTTGGCATGCAGAAGGTCCCCGGTTCAATCCCCGGCATCTCCAGTTAAAAAGGACCAGGCAGTAGGTGCTGTGAAAGACCTCTGCCTGAGGGCCTGGAGAGCCACTGCCAGTCAAGAGTTAGACAAGACTGACTTTGATGGACCAAGGGTCTGATTCCGTAGAAAGCAGTTTCATGTGTGGCCCATCTCTGCTCAAGAGTTTTCTAGCTTGTGATGATGCTTGCCTTCTCCGTTGGCCAAAGGAGGGCACAGGTAGAACCCCATCGCTTTTTATACACAGCACTTCCTTAACCCTGCAACCTCTTGGTACCATCTAGCCCAACACTCTGTCACACAGTGGCCAAAAATACCAGGTGCCATCAGGAGGTCCAGCAGTGGGGCCGGGACACTAGAATCCCTGCCACTCTTCCCCCCCCCCCAAGCACCAAGAATACAGAGCATCCCTTGCCCCAGACAGAGAGTTCCTATCTATACCTTAGCTAATTGCCACTGATGGACCTCTGCTCCATAGGTTTATCTAATTCATTCTTGAAGCCGTCCATGCTTGTAGCTGCCACCACCTCCTGTGGCAGTGAAGTCCATGCGTTAATCACTCTTTGGGTGAAGAAGGACTTCTTTTTATCCGTTCTAACCTGACTGCACCGCAATTTCATTGGGTGCCCACGAGTTCTTGTATTGTGAGCACTCTACCATGCTCAAAAAACACATGAAAACACGTGATGCTGCCTTATACTGACCATGGGTCCATCAAGGTCTGTATTGTCTACTCAGACTGGCAGCTGCTTTCCAGCTGATTCTTCGAACTGGAGATGCCGGGTACTGAACCTGGGACCTTCTGTGTGCCGAGGAGACGCTCTACTACTGAGCCGCTGCCCCTCCCCTAAATCGGAGTGACTACAGGGCTATTTTTTCCCTCTCCAACCAGATTTATTTTCCATCTTAAGCAGGCTTCTTTCTTCAAAGGGAAAATTATGTTAAAAATGAAAAGCCATTCTTTAAAAAAAAACACCCTTAAATAAGGCAAGGAGTACTTTTTAAAAAGAAATGCTCTTCTGCTTTTTATTCCTATTTCTCTCCCTGTTGAAAACTGTCAACAAAAGCATACTGATTGAAAGAATTTCCTTTGCTGACAGTTTTTGTCGCTTCCCCCCCCTTTTAAGGCAGTCCGCTTCTCTCTTCCCGACTTCTTTCTTTTTCTTTACTTCCCTTTATGACAAACCAGTTTTTTTTTTTAAAGAAGAGTTGGATTTGCAAGTCTTATAACAAATTTCTAATTTCAAGAGACCTAAGGACACCAGCATCCCCATCACCTTTATTTATCTATTTTTGAACCAAAATTCTCTGGATAGCGGTGGCTTTTTAAAAAAAAGGATGAGGGGGACCAAAACAAAACATCTGGCGCGGAGAATACAGATGATCGTTTGTTTATATCTTTCTCTCTCTGTCTAACTGCCTTTTCCAAACATAGCCAGATGGAGCCTTTCAAAATCAAATTAATTTCAGATTAATTCACTCTGGACCAGCGCCAGTTCCTTGACTCGGTGCTTTGAGGCACTATCTAAATTGATTTACAGTCATGAACTTCAAAGAGCTCAAGTCCTTAGGTATAAAAGGAGGAAATAAGTACAGTCTTCTTGCAGGATGTGTGTGTGGGGAAAACCCATACATTGTCCCTGTAAAACTGGAAGCGATCAGGGCTCTCCCTTTTACCAGCTGTGAATGCCTTTTTACAGGTGTCTACCTCCCTCATCCCACAGGGGTTTTAATCCAGCATTGGAGTCTGATTAATAGCCTTCTTGGTGGTGGTGTTGTAACCTGCCCTTGGGATACAGAAGGATTATATTACAGCCCGATGGGATTTCGTCCCAGAGCAGAATGGAATACAGCAGAACAGAGTGCAACTATCCTACATACCTAATCTAGAATAATGCTTTCTTCTTCTTCTTCTTCTTCTTAGTGGAGGGCGGGGTATAAATCCAATCTCCTCCACCTCCTCCACCTCCTCCTCCTCCTTCTCCTCCTTATTATTATTATTATTATTATTATTATTATTATTATTATTATTCTGAATTGTCACAGTCAGATCTTCTTCATCTTCTTCTTGATATTTGACTAGTTGATGGCAGTGTTCCCTCTAAGCTGAGTTAGGGTGAGCTAGCTCACAGTTTTTTTAGCCTCCGGTTCGCACATTTTTGTCTCAGCTCAGGAAGGCTGGCTCCAGAGCAAACTGATTTATGCAGCAGCCGAATCGCTCACTCACAACTTTAATGCCAGTAGCTCACAAAGTAGAATTTCTGCTCACAGGACTCCACAGGTTAGAGGGAACATTAGTCGATGGTGTTCTGGAATTCGAGATCTAGCCAAGTGCCTGGGAACTGCAGATGCATCTTCGCAGGATTCTTGCTGTTCCAAGCAACGCTGTCTTCTGGAGCAGAGCTGGTGATATTTGCTCAATGCCCAGACTGTCCAAGTGTTTCTCTGTAGAAGGGCACCATTTTGGGGATTCCTGCTCTACTGTCTGAACAGTCGTAAAGGAAAGCAAGAAAGGCAGGAACTTTTGACAGCCTCACTGGTAAGTGGATTCACGGCGGGACAGCACCCGCGTCTTGAACCGAGCCCAGAAATGAACAGGCAAAAATGAATTTGTTACAGGAAACGGCCAATATGCTCACATTGGCTTAATCTGGACCAGCGACAAGGGCAGCCCCATGTAAGGCTAATTACAGTAGTCAAGCCACAAGGGTTAGTCTACCAATGGTTTACTCTACCACTGAGCCATGGCTTCACCCCCCTTATCACCTGCGATCCATAAACCAAGTTCAGACATGTGGATCTTTAAAAGACAATCACCCTAAATATGTATTCTTTTGAACTGGATCCGAATTACTCCAGTTCATCCACTTACCCCTGTTAATCCTAATTCCCCTCCTCGTATAAATACCTAAACTGCAGTTTTGATATAAGGACAGGCAATAAGCATAAAATATCATGAATTCTCAAGTATGAACTCAAAAAATATCCAGCCAAGTAAATTTGGCCATTCTCTCTCTCTGTCTCTCTGTCTCTTTCTGTCTCTCGGTCTCTCTCTGTCTCTCTCTGTCTCTCTCTGTCTCTCTCTGTCTCTCTCTGTCAGAATACCTTTCACCCTTTGACTTGTTCCCACAACAGTTTGTTCTTCTTCTACAAAGATATAACAGTCAGCTCTGAAAAATGGTAAGAAAAATGTCAGGCAGTGATAACCGTGTTAATGAAGCCTCGCTGACAAACAGCAATAACCTTCTCGTGAAAGGCACATTTCTGCTAAGGCACGCCCAACTAGTCCAAGGAAAGAGTGTGCTGGCATTAAAGTTATTACATCCAATAATAAAAGAGGCTGACATTGATGTCGATGACAAAATTGGCACATTGGGGCCACACACAGACAAGGTGAGTGTCGCTCTACCTACTCGGACGAAGATTCAGAAGACCTAATTTCAGAATCCCTCTCCTGCCATGAAGTTCACTGGGAGACCTTGGGATACTCACTCCACCTACCCTACCCTACAGGGTTGTTGTTATGAGGATAAAACGGGAAAAGGAGAATCATAGAGCAGGAAGGGACCTCCAGGATCATCTAGTCCAACCCCCTGCACAATGCAGGACATTCAGAAATACTCCCCCCACACACATACACGCAGTGACCCCTGCTCTGTGCCCGCAAGATGGCAAAAAACCTCCAGGATCCCCGGCCAAACTGGCCTGGAGAAAAATTGCTTCCTGACCCCAAAGTGGCGATCAACATTTCCCTGGGCATGTAAGAAAGGGCCACAAGTACTAAGCACTGATGCAACCCTACCTCTCATGATCTGCCTAAGTTCACAGAACCAGGAGTGCTGTCAGATGGCTATCTAGGCTCTGTTTGAAAACCTCCACAGAAGGAGGGCCCACCACCTCCCGAGGAAGCCTGTGAAAGACCTAATGAGAACTAGGAACACCCCCCCCCCAGCTCCTTGGAGGGACAGGCATGCACTAGATAGACATGTCTGAATGACCCATCAGCAATTTCAGTCTGCCAAATGTCAATACAACACTTGTCAAAGGAGACAGTTCAAACATTTGGTTGGGCCCCCGAGTGTACAGGAATCCTGTGGTCAGCCACGCACCCTTACAGAAGTGATAATGGCTCTTAAACTGAAGGTGGTACCCGTAAGGTGGTATTCCTGAGGCAGGGAGTTCCAAAGGAGACAGTGACCTCTGAACCGGCCCTGATTCCTATTGATGCTTTCTGAAACTCCAGTACCAGATGTGCTTTGTTTACAATGCAGAACTCTGGATTATGTATGGGTGGGGGGGAAATCCACAGTTGTTAAGGCAAACAAAGGTTCTGTTCATTTACCAAGAACATTCATTGCAATAATTTTTTTTAAAAGCCCCATCCCAATTTACTAGCTTTCATCAGGTATGAAATCCCACATTTCCACAGAATAGACAGTGCGCTGGCAAGCCCTGCCTGCCGATAACGTTCTATATTTAGCTCCTTGCCTCTCCACGCTCTTTTCAATGCTTCAGCTAGGCCAGCAGGCAGCTAATGCTCTGCAGAGATTCAGATGGGTCTCGTACCAGCTCACAGATCTGGAGGACACTGAGCCCGGTCATGGGTGCCACGATCTCTAGGTCTCTGTACAGCACTGGGTTTGAATCACGTGGCACACGTGTGTATAGACTGATTTTTTTTTAATGGCTCCCATAAGATGGCCGCATTGAAGAGATCGCAGAGGCAGATGGCAGGGAATCTCAGGCCTGATCCAAATATGCAAGGGGGCGGGACGCAGAGCCCAGCAGATTTCCGCTTTGCATTAAAATCCCACGCGAGCAGGAAACTAGTAGCTTCAGGGGAAAGGAGGAGGAGGAGGAGGAGGAGATTGGATTTATACCCCACCCTTCACTACCCAAAGGAGTCTCAGAGTGGCTAACAAACTCCTTTCCCTTCCCCTCCCCACAACAGACACCCTGTGAGGTAGGTGAGGCCAGAGGTCATTTCGTAGAAAAAGAGCTAGGGGAACTCATTAGCATAACTCATTAACATATGCCACACCCCCTGACATCAGGGGCCCGGCGGTGGACCTGCAAGGCCGGCGGGAGTGCAAGGAAGCCCCGCCAAGGCCCTCCCTGGCCCCAGGCAGGCAGGGGTGGGGAGAGGCGGGGAGGAAGCAACTTACCCTCCCTCTTCTCCTGCCTCCTCCTGGCTGAATGAGGGCTGGAAGCGGGGCGGCCGGAAGCGGGGGGCGGGGCTTCGTCATGTGCCCCGCCCCCTGCACCTCACCCGGGAAAACTGCATTCCCCCGCTCCCACCCCCCGAAATGACCTCTGGGTGGGGCTGAGAGAGCGCTTGACAGAACCTGCTCTTCTCGAAGAACAGCTCTTATCAGAACTACGGCTTGCCCAAGGTCATCCAGCCAGGTGCAAGTGGAGGAGTGGCGAATCAAACTCGGTTCTCCCAGAGTAGAGTCCGCGCACTTAACCACTACACCAAACTGGCTCTTTTTAAAAGGCTCTCTCTCCCCTCTTTGTTTGTTGTTGTGCATTCCTATTTGGAGTGAGTATTTAACTCAGGGGGACGTTCCAAAATGTAATCCTCCATCCACAGACAGAAATAACACAGGGCATTCTCAAAGAATCACATAATCCCGGAGTTCGAAGGTGCCATACAGGCCAATGCAGGATCAGCCTAGAGCATCCCTGACAAGCGCTTGTCCAGTCGCTGCTTCTGACAAGCGCTTGTCCAGTCGCTGCTACTGCGAGTAGACAAATGGGTAGGGGGCACCCTCCTCCTGTGAGGTGTGTGGAGGCAACAACGGCGGCGGTGGCAATGACGGTGACAGACATCGGCTGCAGCTATATCCCGGCGGTGAAGGCAGCGTGGCGCGATGCAGCGGTGGCGGCGGCAGCAGTAAGGCCAGAAGGAGCGATCCCTGGTGGCCAGTGGTAACATCAGGCGGCTGTCGGCAGCAGCGAGGCAAAGACGAAGGCGTGCGATGACGTCATCAACAGGCGCGGCAGAGCCAGAAGGACGTGGCCGGGCCGGAAGAGGACGCGTCGTGTGCCAAACCGCCGGAGCGCCAAAGAGGAAACACCAGCCAAGCGAACCACCGGGAAATAAGAGAGCCGAGCTGATACAGAGAAAAAAAGCCTCCACCAGGGTGCCGGTAGGCAGCCCCACCCCAATATAATGTGCCCCTAGTAAGGAACAATGCGCTTAGCACCCCCTGTAAACCGCCCAGAGACCCCTACCAAGGGATTAGGGCGGTATATTAAATCAAAAGTTAAAAAAAAAAAGACTTCCAGGGTGGGGGAGCTCACCACCTCCCTAGGAATCTGATTCCACTGTTGCACAGCTCCGACTGGAAAAAAAAAAAGTTTTTCCTAATATCCAGCCAGTACCTTCCCGCCCTTGATGTAAACCCGTCCTTGCAAGTCCTCTGCTGCCAACAGGAACAGCTCCCTGCTCTCCTCTAAGGGACAGCCCTTCAAATACTTCAAGAGAGCAATCATATACCCCCTCAACCTCCTCTTCTTCAGACTAAACATTCCCAAGTCCCTCAGTTTTTCCTCACAGGGCTTGGTCTCCAGGCCCCCAACCATCCTTGTTGCTCTCCTCTGCACCCACTCCATTCAGTCCTTTCTCCATTCTCTTACTTCCCAAGATCTTAGGGGGAAAAAAAAACCTTGGGGTTTAACCCCCCCTCCCCAAATAATAGCAGCAACACTTTAGTTTTAAGAAACAAATGTCCTCTGAGATCTCAGTGGTACTGTGAGGGTTACTAGGCAACCACAGCAATATTGCCAGCCTTCAAGCCTGAGTTCCTGTTAGTAAAAGGTGGAGAGGGCAGGGCACTTTCCAGGACTCTTTGGGTCTCTCGGTCATCCCAGTTCCCCTCCTCTCTGCAGCAACTGGGAAAGAAGAAATAGTGTGGGAAGGGGGATACAGAGATTGGTTCCATATTTGTACATTCTAAATGTCTATGCTACCACTACCTGCCTAATATCAGACGGTAACTATTTACAGTAGACGCGCCTGGACATAAATATACTCCCCTCTACAGTTCCCTCACAGTACAATTTTCTTTTAAAAGATAAGTCCAATTACACAGATGCTCCTGTCTACACCATTGTAGATCTGAAGACCGAATGCTGCACGCTCAGGCGGGCTCTGCCTTCAAAAGAAACCTTACGACCAATCCCTAATGAGGAGGAAAGATGTCAGCCCGAGACAGGATCCCACAATTCCTTTTGAAACCACTGCACTCCGCCGTGCCTCCCAAAGCCAATTTGCTCTCCCACCAACCTGTCCGGAAGCACATTCTTGCACTGTACGGCTCTCGCTGCTTCCGAACGCAAGGATGGGGGCAATCCGTCTCACTTGGCACTTCGCAGCTCTCTTTCTATCCAGTTAGAGAAATAAAAACCTGTAAGTACAGCTGGTGCAAGCAGGCAGAAGAGAGATGGGGAGTCTTACAATTCATCACAATCCCTGGGGCTTTCGCTGCCGAGCCCGGATGAGCAGGAGAGGGTAGATTCTCTCCAGGGAAGCCGACTGTCATTCTGAAAAGGCCGAGTTGGCACTTCTGAGGGATTTCCTTCCACTCTTCTCATTCTTATCAAATTGGGAAGGGCAGAGGGAAGCCAATGTTTATCTACAGTTGCCAGCCTCCAGACGGGGCCTGGAGATCTCCTGCTTTGACAACTGATCTCCAGCTGAAAGAGATCAGCACCCCTAGAGAAAATGGCTGCTTTGGAGGGCGGGCTCTATGGTGTTGTGCCATGCTGAGGCCCCTCCCCTCCCCCCAGGTTCCAACCCCCAAATTTCCAGGTATTTCCGAGCTCAGAGATGACAACCCTATGTTTATCGCTAGTTAGGGTTGCCAACTCCAGGTTGGGAAATTCTTGGGAGATTTGGGGGTGGAGCCTGGAGAGGGTATAATGCCACAGACTCCACCCTCCAAAGCAGCCATTTTCTCAAGTAGGAACTGATCCCCGTGGTCTGCGGATCAGTTGTCATTCTGGCAACGATGGGAGCAGAAGGGTTTTAAAATGGAAGAATCAGGGGTCATTTCCTGCAGGAGCACACAGGAGCGGAGCTCCGGCAGTAAAGAGCGCCCAAAACAGTCCAGTGGCACCTTCAAGACCAAGTTTTATTCAGGCACAAGCTCTCCCTCCTCTGCAAGGACAGATCTGCACGTCCCCCCCCCCCAATAGCTAGCAATCCAAAACAGTCCAGTGGAGCCTGAGCAGTGGGTGTTGCCTTCTGACACACTTCCGGTGATGTCAGGGGGTGCGGCATATGCAAATGAGTTATGCTAATATGTTATGCTAATGAGCTCCTGCACCTCTTTTTCTACGAAATGACCCCTGGGAAGAATATATATATTTCTAAAACTTCGTGTGGGATCAAAGACGTTAGTGCGCACCCCTCATTTCCTCATGCTGTCTTACTTTCTTCACACATTAAATTAGGCTCTGTTGGGAATAGTTAGACACAAACAGCCCAGCGGTTTCCCAGTAAATAGACGTATCAAGGACATGAGGGAGATTGAGAAACAGAGACAGAGAGAGAGAGAGAGAGAGCCAGACGGATCCGAAAACTGACAGGTACGGAAAGAAGCCTCTGGTGACGTCCCTGCCCAAAAAAAAAATCAGCCTGTCTTTGGAGCTCTAGTTAAAGATCGCTGGTCTGCAGAAGCCACGGTTCCTACGGGGCTGTGTTCCATTAGGTTAGCGTGAAACACATCGTGGTGTATTTGAGAGGCTCAGCTTCTCACATATCGAAAGGTTTAGGAAGGTTAATTGAGGGAAAAACACTAATTTAGAATGACAGCCACCCAGAGGGACAGCAGAACAGAGGCCCGGCTATGAAAACACCGAATAAAGTAACTTACAAAGCCAACTTTCCAACACAACGTGAAACCACAACAACACTGTCCAATCTCTATTCCCCAAACCCAATGATTTTTTTAAATGGAAGTTTCTACCAAGGGTTGCCAACTCCAGGCTGGGAAATGCCTGGATATTTTGGGGGCGGAGTCAGGGGAAGGTGGGGTTCGGGTAGGGGAAGGACCGCAGCAGAGCATATTGCTGTAGAGACCGCCCTCTAAAGCAGCCATTTTCTTCAGGGGAACTGATCCCCAAGGGGTCATTTCGTAGAAAAAGAGGTGCAGGAGCTTATTAGCATAACTCATTAGCATAACTTATTTGCATACGCCACACCCCCTGACATCACCGGAAGTGTGTCAGAAGGCAACACCCACTGCTCAGGCTCCACTGGACTGTTTTGGATTGCTAGCTATTGGGGGGCGGGAACGTGCAGATCTGCCCTCACAGAGGAGGGAGAGCTTGTACCTGAACAAAACTTGGTCTTAAAGGTGCCACTGGACTGTTTTGGACTGGGGGCCCGGGGGGGGGGGCTCTGCAACTTACCTGGCTGCTTCTTGATCTGACTGAGGGCTGCTGGGAGCAGGGGGTGGGGCTTGTTGCATGTGCCCGCCCCCTGGGCTCTTTACTGCCAGAGCTCCACTCCTGTGCGCTCCTGCAGGAAATGACCCCTGCTGATCCCTATCAGCTGGGGATGTGGTAATTCTGGGAGAACTCCAGGCTCCACCTGGAGGCTGGCAAGATTATTTTTAGCTCTCATAATTGTTGAGAAAAGAACAGGTAGGGGGGGGGGAAATCCCCAAACAGCAGGCTCCTTTAAAGAAATAGAGTGACAGATAATAGTTCAAAAGTACTCTATTCCCCAATGGTATGAGTCTTTGTTAATGAAGGTATCGCTTTAAAGGGATAGAACCATTTTCAACAATTGCGTTCAGCAGTTCCAAGATATTGTTTGTTTCCGTCTCCTCAAACTGAATACTCATACGTATTAGATAGCAGATTGGATTTATACCTCACCCTCCGCTACCTGAAGAAGTCTCAGAGTGGCTTACAAACTCCTTTCCCTTCCTCTCCCCACCACAGACACCCTGTGAGGTAGGTGGGGCTGAGAGAGCTCTCGTGAGTACTGCCCTTGAGAGAACAGCTCTGAGAGGACTTGTGACTGACACAAAGTCACAACAGCAAGCTGCACGTGGAGGAATAGGGAACCAAACCCGGTTCTCCCAGATTAGAGCCCGCGCTCCTAACCACTACACCAAAATGGTACTTGAGTTTCCAATATCCTAAGATTTTCTTCATGAAAATAAAATGTAAAAATCTGTGCTACATTATTTATTTATTTATTTATTTATTATATTTATACCCCGCCCATCCTGCAAGCGGGCTCAGGGTGGCTAACACTGTGGTACGATGTACCTAATTGACATACATAAAACTTAAATCTCTATAAAATATCATAGTAAGTACTTTAAAACATAAATTAACAGTTTCTACTAAAGTGCATACAGTGCAACACATTAGATGGCGCGCTTCCAGATCTCATGCTACATTATTACACCTCTCATCATCCTTGCGCCGGAAAGCTTAGCGATATAAAGGACCAGATCTAAGATCCCGGCCTTCACTAGGATCATTGGTGGTAACAGTGGTGGCGGCTCCTATTGGAAAGCCTGGTGGAAGAGCTCCGTCTTGCAGGCCCTGCGGAACTGCAAAAGGTCCCGCAGGGCCCTGATCTCCTCCGGGAGCTCGTTCCACCAGTAGGGAGCTATACATTCTGGCTATACTTATATGGTTGCCAGCCTCCAGGTGGGGCTCAGTGTTCTCCTGGAATTACAGATCATCATCATCACGCATCCGTTCCCCAGCAGGAAATGGTGGCTTCAGAGGGCAAATTCTACGGCATCACATCCCCTATAATATCCCTCCACACTCCACAAATTCTGGTTTCTCAGGATGCCGTTCTCCCTAATCTTCAGGAATTTCCCAAGGCAAAGTTGGCAACAGAAGCCCTGGAATTCCTTGGCGGTCTCCAGTGTTCCCTCTAAGCTGAGTTAGTGTGAGCTAGCTCACAGCTTTTTAGCCTCCATCTTACACATTTTCGTCTCAGCTCAGGAAGGACAGCTCCAGAGCAAACTGATTTATGCAGGAGCCAAATCGCCCGCTCACAACTTTAATGCCGGTAGCTCACGAAGTGGAATTTTTGCTCATAAGACTCCACAGTTTAGAAGGGAACATTGGTGGTCTCTCATCCAAATAAAAACCAGGGCCAACCCTGCCTAGCTTCCAAGACTTGGTGAGATTGGGATAGCGTGCTGCGCCACCCACCCCCCATTGCAAAGGTCTACCCCAAAAGGAAATACTACTTTAAAATGAACTACTACTTAAAAATAAACAGCTTTCAAAAGGGATTAGATAGATTCATAGAGAATACTACTAGCCATGGCGGCTGAGGGGAATCCCAGAGCCGGAAGGCAACATCAGGGGAAGGCCTTGGCCTCTCTGCCCTGTTGTTGGCCGTCCAAAGGAACTGGTTGGCCACTGAGTAAACCGAAAAAAGAAGAAACTGTGAAATAACTGCAATAGAAAATATTTAAATAACGATCACAATTTTCTTATACAAAAATGTGTACAAAAATCTGCATATATAAATGCACAAAGATAGCTGGAAATGGTGAAATTGACGATGATCTCCGGAATGTCCTATCATTTCGATAGTATTCTTCTTTCAACTGATACGTATCAATAATTTCATTAATTTTCACCGATGTATCATAACATGGTTACAAGAGATTCTCTGAAAGAACGTTCCTAGGGCGAAGTGCTTGTATAATGCCAGCAGGGCTCGTCTTATGTTCTTAGGATGCCGAACTAGATGGGCCACTGGGCTGATCCAGCAGGGCTCTTCTTATGTTCTTGGGATGCTGGGCTAGATGGGCCACTGGTCTGATCCAGCAGGGCTCTTCTTATGTTCTTAGGATGCCGAACTAGATGGGCCACTGGTCTGATCCAGCAGGGCTCTTCTTATGTTCTTAGGATGCCGAACTAGATGGGCCACTGGGCTGATCCAGCAGGGCTCTTCTTATGTTCTTAGGATGCCGAACTAGATGGGCCACTGGTCTGATCCAGCAGGGCTCTTCTTATGTTCTTAGGATGCCGAACTAGATGGGCCACTGGTCTGATCCAGCAGGGCTCTTCTTATGTTCTTAGGATGCCGAACTAGATGGGCCACTGGTCTGATCCAGCAGGGCTCTTCTTATGTTCTTAGGATGCCGAACTAGATGGGCCACTGGTCTGATCCAGCAGGGCTCTTCTTATGTTCTTAGGATGCCGAACTAGATGGACCACTGGTCTGATCCAGCAGGGCTCTTCTGATGTTCTTACCCCTGCCAGAGCAGTGTAAACTGCACTGCTAATGTCCTCATTTTACCAGGAAAGGACTACTCAACAACATTTTCTGTTTCCCTGAACCAAAAGCAAGGCCCTGCAGCCAACCTGTCATGTTCAATCATCGTGTCGCACAGATGTACTTAAAACAAAATAACTTTTACAAACACGCCTGTGTCTGCACAAACAGCCACCCCCACCCCGCCAATGGAATCCAGTGAGCTGCAGGCTGGACTTGGACCTTAGAAGGTGAGGTCCAAATCCCAGCTCAGCCACTGGGTCAACTTTGAGCACGTCACACAACCGTGGCGGCTCTCAGTTTTCAAAGTGGGCATAAAAAAACCATCCCTCTCCCCACCAGCACACTTTGAAATTCCAAAAAGTATTAAATACAAAATCCTTCACCCTGCATCCACTCATAAGTCTTTTGAAGTTCCTCTTCCACCACAAAAACAGTGGACACATGAAGCTGCCTTATACAAAATCAGACCGCTGGTCCATCAAGGTCAGTATTGTATACTCAGACTGGCAACAGCTCTCCGGGCTCTCAGGTGGTGGACTTTCACATCACCTCCTGCCTGGTCCTTTTTAACTGGAGACGCCGGGGATTGAACCTGGGACCTTCTGCATGCCAAGCAGAGGCTCTACCACTGAGCCATGGTCCCCTCCCCCATTATCCTACTTCAACACAAATCTAGAAGTTCAAAGTATGGATAATTTACTTAAAGCAGAAAACCTGGCAACGTTCTCCAAAAAACCTAAAGATATTGGCTTGGAGGGTAAAAGAGAAGCGCAAAACGTCCTTTGTCGGAGCACTGAGGAACGGAAATGGCACCCTTGAATACTCGGCTCAGGAGATAGCAAATATTTTTGCAGAATACTACAATACGCTCTATGACAGTAAAAACCCGCAAGAGGTAAGGATTGAGCAATACTTACAATCGGTCCCTACACTACCGTCACTGAGCCAAGAGCATAAAGAACAATTGGATCTGCCAATAAATGCTCAGGAAGTATCGGATACAATCAAACAACTCAAGACCAACAAAGCTGCAGGGCCAGATGGGATACCGTCGGAGTTTTACAAAATGTATAATGAGGTTTTATTGAAACACCTAGTAGACACATGCAATGATATCCTGTTGAATGGAAACCTGCCTAAATCTTGGACGGACGGCTTCATTTCAGTAATACACAAAGAAAACAGAGACCCAACAACCCCAGCATCATATAGACCCATAACTCTGTTAAATCATGACAACAAAATTTTCACTACAATTCTCGCTAACAGAGTCAAAAAGTTCATCCCTGCTTACATCAATGCAGACCAGACCGGTTTTATCCCCAATAGACAAATAACGGATAATATCCGAAGAACCTTAGATGTCATCACATACGGGAGAGCTTCGCAGACAGACTCGTTGATATTAGCATTAGATTTTGAAAAAGCCTTCGATTCGGTGGAAATCCCTTATATTGTATCACTCATCAAGAAAATGGGGTTTGGAGACAACTTTCTCAGAGCATTACAAACGCTATATGCTGAGAATAAAGCCAAAGTACGAGTGAATGGGTTTAGTTCTATGAATGTGACTCTGTCAAGAGGAACCAGACAGGGGTGCCCCTTATCCCCGTTAATCTTTGCTCTAGCAATAGAACCCTTAGCCGAGGAATTGAGAACAACTGATACATTCAGTGGCTTCAAGATAAGGGGACGAGACCACAAGGTAAACCTGTATGCAGATGACCTTACCCTCTACATTACTGATCCGTTGCACTCCATACCGATTATCCACCGCATGCTGACATCTTTCGCAAAAATTTCAGGGTTGCAGACTAACCAAGCTAAGTCCGAAATATACCCAATTAAACTCAGAAAAACGACAGAAGCAAAGATTAAAAGCTCGTTCAAATTCAAGTGGGTTAAGGAAAGCTGGCGACATTTGGGGGTGAATATACCCCTAAACCTAAAAGACCTTCTGAAACACAATTATCTCAACACTTACAACAAAATAAAAACAGACATAGCCAATTGGAACACTCTACAATTAACACTGTCAGATAGACTGCATCTGATCAAGAGCTTTGCACTTCCAAAATTTCTGTTCCTCTTTCGTACTTTACCGATCCCTATCACGAACAAGGATCTGCAGACCTGGCAGAATTCACTGATACGATTCCTCTGGGGAGGGAAGAGGTCAAGAATAAACCAGAACATACTTCACCGACCTGCGGAACTAGGAGGTCTAGACCTCCCTCTACTACGAACGTACCACAAAGCTACAATCATATCCCAGATTGTGCGGATGTTACAATGGGAGCATCAAACCGCGTGGATGC
This sequence comes from Gekko japonicus, assembly GCF_001447785.1. Taxonomy (NCBI): domain Eukaryota; kingdom Metazoa; phylum Chordata; class Lepidosauria; order Squamata; family Gekkonidae; genus Gekko; species Gekko japonicus. Next base: position 274,696 of record NW_015170310.1, on the reverse strand, counting down.
ACATAGAAGAGTTATATACTAATCCCTTCGAATTGCATGAAATTTTCTGGATGGCACCGAAACAAAGACCTACTTCAATAAAAAACAATATCCTCCTAAAGACAGCGATCCTCACCTGGGACCGAGAAAGGACACTCTTACCAGAAGGTGTGTCACAGCTGTCAGTGTTTACTCACCAAACTTGGTTTCCGCCGGGTGATATTCAGGGGGATTTCGAAACCTGGACAAAAGCGGGATTCAGAAGACCGATAGATCTTACGTACAAAGGCAAGATCTTAGACAAAATACACTTTGACACAAAAATTGGAAC
>NW_015170310.1:255787-274129 GCF_001447785.1 Gekko japonicus | reverse complement strand
ATTGACGATAGCTGCAGGATGGAATCATCAACTCCACCCTCGATGGCTGGATGGCATGATAAACTGTGGCAACAGTTCGTTATGGCTAAAATCGCAGACTCGGGTCAAAGAACGCAACAGACAGGCATTGCTATGCACATGAGATACGTTAAAACATGGTCACCGATACTAGAATATATGTCAAGGGGAGGAATCCTCCCAAGTAACACGGCTTATCACGAGTGGCTACACGTGTGAGACACACGAAGTAATCAATTGTGACGATAGGTTCATTTCCTGTGATCATACTCAGTACAACACGCTTAGTAACTGCCAATATCAATGTACCAAGGGGAAACACAGGGTCATTTGATTAACATAAGTAGTAACGTACGGTGTTATGTATAATGATATATGTACTATCTAGATATATTCTGTTTAATTCAATAATAAAGATTAAATTAAAAAAAAAAAGTATGGATAATATAGGAGTCTGCCCTCTGTCTTTTCTTTTCTTTTCTTTTTTTTTTAACGTTCGGCTTAATATCCCACTCTAATCCCTTGGTTAGGGGTCTCTGAGCGGCTTACAGGTTTCTGGTGCTAATCACCATTTTCCCCTAACTAGGGCCACAGAGTGTAAGGGGATGGGACAGCCTACCGGCACCCCCCTGTGGTTGTTGTTTGTTTCTTCGTCGGCTCGGCTCGGCTCGGCTCGGTCGGGTCTCTGGACTTGGTGGGGGTGTTTTTTCTCCCGGCGTTCGGTAGTGGTGGCGATCTTCCTCCTAAGGCGCGCAGCTCCGCCTGCTTCCGGCCCGGCAACGTCCCTTCCGGCTCCGCTGAGCTGGTGCTCGGCATCTGCGCACGCCCCTTTCTTCTTCACGGCAGCATTCGATGCGTTTCTTTCTGCCACCAGGGATCGCTCGATCGCGCGCCTCCGATAGCGCTTGCTCGCCGCCGCCATGCCACCAATGCCGTCCACGCCAGGTTGCCGCCGCCGTCATCGTCGCCGCCATCGCCGGCACCACCGTCTTCAGCCAGCCACACAGGGTGCCCCCCACCCCTCTAAGGGTGGGTACCCATTTATCTACTTGCAATTAGGTTGCTTTCGAAACCACTGGGTGGGCGGGAGCTAGGACGAAGGTCGAGAGCTCACCTCGACCGCGGTGGTACTCGAACAGCCATAGTGGCTGCTCGGGTGATGTTACAGTGCAGGCGTTTAACCGCCTGCGCCACCGCTCCCCTGTCATTATGAGATATGCTGTCATGAGATATTACGTTTGCCCGTTGGGGCCATGGATGTTTTCAATTCATTTTTCACACTGAGATGACTTTTTTTATTGAGCTTTCCACCACATCCCCGAGATTTCTTTCCTGGTCAGTCACTACCAGTTTGGTCCATTTAGTGAATATTTAAGTTAGGGGGTGGGGTTTTTTTGCTGCAATTTGCATTACCTTACACTTATACGGAATCTCATGTGTGCCTCCCTGCAACTGGGTGAGAATGAGGTTGCCAGGGGTCTACTTACGCGGCTGGCGGGGGTGGGAGGGAGCCTTCCGGGAGTGGGGAGGGCGGGGCAACTTCGGCACAGTGACATGACATGGAAGTGACACCATTATGCCGGGGCATGTCGCACGGCGACACTCTAGCATTTTGGTCAAAACTCTATAGTTACCTCGTTGACGTGGGAGGGCCAGCTGCAGATTGTAGCCTCCCAAATTGGGGGAACTCCACACTGACCGGGGGTCTGGCAACCCTAGGTGAGAATGACAGACGCCTGCACATGTACATCTTCTGTCGTGGCCTCCACCTTGTGGAGTGGTAGGGTTCCCACGTCCCCCTGGCCACCAGTGGGGGATGGGGGATTAGGATTGCCAGATCCAGGTTAGGAAACTCCTGGAGATTTGGGGATAGCACCTGGGGGGGGGGGAACAGTGACCTCAGCTGGTACAATGCCACGTAGAGTCCACCCTCCAAAGCATCCGTTTTATATAGGGGCGATGAGCTGAAATCCCCGGGGGATCTCCAGGACCCACCTGGAGGCTGGCATCCTTATGGAGTTACCTGCCAGAGATGATCTCAAAGTAAAGTTGACAGGCTGAGCTTGGCAACCAGCTGGAGGGTTGGGGGATGGGGACATGGGGCGGGCATGTGACATCAGTGATGTCACTGATGTCACTATGTCATATCTATGTAGAACCCAGAAGTGGCAAAGGGCAGTTCTAGGAATCTCTGGAAACTCTATGGACAAACCATACAGTTCCTGGCGATTCCTAGAGCAACCAATTGTCACTTCCAATTTGTACTCAGAAGTAAATTACATACTAGCACAAAGGCTGGCAGCATTTTATTATTATTTTTTCTCCCACTGCTGCTCAAAGTGACGGTGGGGAACGTCAGTGATCTGCAGGAAGGCTTCTACCACAGTGGAAGGCCTGGAAACCCTATCTGGAAGGATTCCACGTTTCCACCATTCTGCAAACTACGTAAAACAGATTTGTTCAGGAGGGCAGTTTACAAAGAGAACAGGGCTACAGTATAATAGAACGGCTCAGGAAGACGCCTCTACCGAGGGAACTTCACTGCCAGCTGTGCCATTGTTTATGGTATCTGTTATCTGCTGATTGTATGTATCATGCCGCTTTTGACTGGATTGTGCTCTAATTCTGTAATTCTATTCTCTGCATGGTTTCACAGTGTGGTGCCGTGGTTAAGAGCGGTGGACTCTAATCTGGAGAACCAGGCTTGATTCCCCACTCCTCCCTGTGAAGCCAGCTGGGTGGCCTTGGGCCAGTCCCAAGATTTCTCAGAACCTTCTCAGCCCCACCAGTCTCATAAGGTGCCTGTTGTGGGGAGAGGAAGGGAAGGTGATTGTAATTGACTTTGAGACTCATTAAAGTAGAGAACAGCGGGACCTAAAAACCAACTCTTCTTCTTCATATCTGACACTTTCCTCCCTGTCTTTTGTTACAGCCAGTTTGGTGTAGTGGTCAAGAGTGTGGACTCTAATCTGGGAGAATTTATTTATTTATTTATTTATTTAATCTATTACATTTCTACCCCACCCTTCCAGCCAAGGCCGGCTCCTCACTCCTCCATATGCAGCTGCTGGTGTGACTTTGGGTCAGTCACAAGTTCTCTCAGAGCTGTTCTCAAAAGAGCAGTTCTCTGAGAGCTCTCTCAGCCCCACCTACCTCACAGGGTATCTGTTGTGGGGAGGGGAAGGGAAAGGAGCCACTCTGAGACTCCAAGTGAAGGGCAGGGTATAAATCCAAACTCTTCTTCTAGCTATCCCTAGTTCTATTGCACTTTTTATTAGATACCTCATGCTATTGTGCTGCTTGAATGCAATGTTTTATTCTTTGTAATCTGCCCTGAAATCTCAGTGAGAAATGGGGGGAAAAAAATTAAATAAATACAACACAGAATAAATCAATATATTGTTACCCAGTTTGGAGACAACCTTATGGGTCCTTTCAGAATCCAATTCAGTCCTCCCTATCCTGCACAATTGGGTGCCGTCTGCAAATCGGGCTGCTTCGCGGCGTTTTTGGACCTTCACCCAATGACCACTTAGTTTTAAATTTGTTCATTAACCTTAGTACATCATCTATTCTCACCTCCGCTTGACTCGCATTCGAATTACTGACACCGTCTCTGCTATGACACTATACCAGATCCCAATGATAACGTACACATATGCAAAGGGCAGGGAAAATCATTCACCACCCATACATTGGGGAAGGGGGGGGGGCGAGAGAGCAGTTCCCGTTTTTCTTAAGCCTCTTCTTTGCAGTTAGTAGATCAGCCCTGTCCCCCTTTGTCTGGAAGACCGGATGATGCTGGGGTCCACCTCCCATCGACAAAAGCAGGGGTTTCACGGCTAAGAATGCATTACAGAAACAACTGTAGAGACGTCAGTGCTTTCCCTTCCTTTGGGATTCTCACGCCCCCCTCCCCTAATAGAGCCCCTAACTTGGCAAGTGTTCTGAACAAGGTTCTGTTTTACATTCAAGAAAGCCAGCCCCGGAATCACTTGGAGGAATGGGCTTAGCACAAAGATGGGATTTTTCTAATGAGCACCAGCACTCCAGGGGCACTTTGATATTTTAAGAGAGAAAGCGAGAGAGAAGAGAGAGGAAGAGAGTGGAATATACACATATAAAGGGAGGGGGGGGGGAAAGCCTGGTGTTTTTTTTAATTGCTCCTCATTCAGAATTCTCCGCATAATGGCACGCTCAGATTTCACATAAATGGCTCTCATCAGCAGGCCTTCCCCCTTTACAGAACAGAAGCCTTCCAATGGGCTTACTCGTACTTGCTGGGTCCTGTTCTATTCCCCTACCCCCCCAAAAAAGCTCCCTTTGCTTTGCTCATTGGGCCAGGAGGTCTTTAAAAGCGGGAAGGCCCGCCAGAGAGAGAGAGAGAGCGAGAGCGAGAGCGAGAGCGAGAGAGAGAGAGAGAGAGAGAGAGCTTTTTGTTGCAGTAAAGCATCTCAGCATGCCAGGATATCGAGGGGCACGACCCTGCTTTAGCTATGTGAATGTGTTCTTCATTAACATATGCCACACCCCCTGACATCAGTGGCCCGGCGGTGGACCTGCAAGGCCGGTGGGAGTGCAAGGAAGCCCCAGAAAGGCCCTCCCTGGCCCCAGGCAGGCAGGGGTGGGGAGAGGCAGGGAGGAAGCAACTTACCCTCCCTCTTCTCCTGCCTCCTCCTGGCTGAATGAGGGCCGGAAGCGGGGCGGTCGGAAGCAGGGGGCGGGGTTTTGTCATGTGCCCCGCCCCCGTACCTCACCCGGGGGGAACTGCGATCCCCCGTGAGCCCCCGCGAAATGACCTCTGAATGGGATGCCTCTCTCTGTCTGACCCGGGACCCCCAACTCCACGGGGGGGGGGGCTAGTAACCCTAAACACCTGTCAGAATAGCCAATTCTGACTCTGCTAGCCAGTGGTCTGATTTGGCATAATGCAGCCTCATGTGTTCAATACTGGGTGATTCTGCATTGTCTTTTCCCTCCGTTGTTTTACGAAACCCAGGTTGGAACAGAAATTCCCCTCTGCATTGCATGCTGTTGTCGCTTTCTTTGATCATTTCCGCAGGGCCTGCAAGACGGAGCTCTTCCGCCAGGCTTTTGAATAGGAGCCCCACCATCACTGTTCCACCAACGCCCTATGATTTCCACATATTGCCATCTTGATGTGGGCATAATTGGAGGGAACGGGACGTCTTTGAGGGGACAATAGGGCAGTGGGATATGCACTGCCATAGTTGTCTAGCTATGTTACTGAGAACGCCATCTGGCTTTTAAAAATCTTAACATCTGGAATCGAACAGAGGAGCACCAAAATTGTTCTAGGATGTTATTTAACTGTTTGTTAATTGTCTATGTGTAATTTAACATTTTATATTGTTTTATTGTTTTATCTGGCATTATGCCCTGTTAGCTGCCCTGAGCCTTCGGGGAGCGCGGGATAGAAATCTAAATAAATAAATAAATAAATAAATAAAATCATCAGATTTTATGGTACCCTCCACCCTGCATGCTGCTTTCACTTTCTTTGAGAATCAGATTTTATGGTACCCTCCACCCTGCATGCTGCTTTCACTTTCTTTGAGAATCAGATTTTATGGTACCCTCCACCCTGCATGCTGCTTTCACTTTCTTTGAGAATCAGATTTTATGGTACCCTCCACCCTGCATGCTGCTTTCACTTTCTTTGAGAATCAGATTTTATGGTACCCTCCACCCTGCATGCTGCTTTCACTTTCTTTGAGAATCAGATTTTATGGTACCCTCCACCCTGCATGCTGCTTTCACTTTCTTTGAGAATCAGATTTTATGGTACCCTCCACCCTGCATGCTGCTTTCACTTTCTTTGAGAATCAGATTTTATGGTAACTTCTGCATAGATTTATGGCCATTCAGGGGTGACTTTGCAGTTAGTATGGCGTCGCCCCGGGTTATTTGAATGTGGTTTTGAGTTGCACTTTCCCCCTCCCAGGTGAGAAAATCTGGAGCGAATGCCGGACGCAGAATCGCCCACCGTTGTCCCAAGTGACTGCCGGCGTTCCTGGATTACTTAAGGCTGGCCCTGTATGCCTGCCCTCCCTCCCCCTCCCCTCCCCGGTATTTTCAAAGACTCACGCTTTCACTTCCACCATTTAAAGATCACCTCTGGCAGTGTGTATGCCGTAAATGGGATTATCCGATTAGAAAGCTGCTCTGATCAATGCTTTATAAGACACATGCAGGAGACAATATGTCCTTATTGAGCGGGGAAGCAAACGGAGCAAATGCAGAAGAGCTCGGATTCGGCACACCCAGAACAGTTGCCGTATCGGCTCCTTGGAAATGGTGGTTTGCAACTCGGGAGGCACGTGTGAGCAGATCCCCTTTGTCATCCTTTCTGTGTGGTAAACCACCTTTTCGCTGTCAGCTTCAACACAGTCTCTAGCAGGGCTTTTTTTGTGGAAAAAGCCCAGCAGGAACGCATTAGCATAATAGCCCACACCCAACAGCTGAAACTCAGTAGCATATTAGGCCATACCCTGACACCACAGCTAATTAGCATATTAGGCCGCAGCCCCGTGTTGCCAGAAGTGTGGTCATCCAGCCACACCCACCTTTTGCTTCTTATTCTGTTTACCTTGTTTGTTGTCCAAACCCAGGGCCTTTTTTTTTTGTAGCAGGGACTCCTTTGCATGTTAGGCCACACACGCCTACTGTAGCCAATCCTAATGAGTTTCTGCTGTTGGGTGTGGCCTATTATGCTAATAAGTTCCTGCTGGGTGTGGCCAACTCAGGAGCCAGCCGGAACTCCGTTCCTGTGCGTTCCTGCCCAAAAACAGCCCTGGTCTCTAGTGATTACAACCAGTGTTCCCTTTAAGCTGAGTTAGTGTGAGCTAGCTCACAGTTTTTTAGCCTCCGGCTCACACCTTTTTGTCTTATCTTGCACGATCTACCAGTCAAATCCTGGTAACAACAGCTTGTTATTCCAGTTTGGCCCTTGCATTTGTTAAACATTATTTATTATCCTTATGCTAATTTTCTTCTCACCCTCTACCTATATTATGGACTGGTAACTTCCATTTCAATGTATTTTTTTTCCCAATGTATTTGAAGAAGTGTGCATGCACACGGAAGCTTATACCTTGAATAAAATTTTGTTGATCTTAAAGGTGCCACTTTCCATTACAATGGGTAGAATTTTTGCTCACACGACTCCACTGCTTAGGAGGGAGCATTGGTTACAACTGCAAAAAAATACCCCTGTTCGTTCTAAGCAGGGCTCCTCTTAACAAGGTTTGGCAGAATCTACTCCCCTGACCCCTCTTCCCTTGAAGCACACAGCTATGCTCACAGTCTGGAATCGGTTTCCCTTGCATGCCCTGACCCGGATAGTTAAGACTAGCCCGATATCGTCAGATCTCGGAAGCTAAGACCACTCTGGAAGCCCAGGGTTGCTACGCAGAGGCAGGCATTGGCAAACCACCTCTGTTCGCCTCTTGCCTTGACTTGGATCGCTCACACTGGCTCAGCCTCATCAGATCTCAGAAACTAAGCAGGGTCGGCCACAGTTAGTACTTGGATGGGAGACCACCAAGGAACTCCAGGGTTGCTACGCAGAGGCAGGAAATAGCAAACCGCCTCTGTTTGTCTTTTGCCCTGAAAACTCTCTGAGGCCATAAGGTGGCTCTGGGGTTGGACTAGATGGCCTGTATGGCCCCTTCCGTGATCCTATGATTCTAGGACTTGACAGCAGTATGACACACACGTAATTCAAGTGCAACCCGGGTGTCTCTGAAAGCCAGAAGACATCTTGGATGGGCAGAAATGGGTGAGACAGGCGGGCAGAACAGGGTTCACTACCTCTTTTGAAGGGCACATTGACTGTTAAAATGTCTCCAGTTTTAAGGAACACGCTCTTGTGTTTTGTGCCGCATATTATCGACCTCCCTCTCTGGCTTTGGTGTTATCTGCATTTGTTGAATCATTTTCTATATAATTAATTGTAAACATCATTTTAACGTTGGAAATGTTTCAATGCTTTTAACGTTCACGGCCTTGAGGGCCCTATTTGTGTGGAAAGGCAATATATAAACGTTTTAAACGGGGCTCTTTTTGTAGCAGGAACTCCCTTGCCTATGAGGCGACACACCCCTAATGTAGCCAGTCCTCCAAGAGTTTACAGTAGCCCCTGTAAGAAGAGCTCTGTAAGCTCTTGGAGGATTGGCTACATTAGGGGTGTGTCGCCTAATATGCAAGGGAGTTCCTGCTACAAAAAGAGCCCTGAATAACCCATTTTTTTTTTTTTAAACCCATTGCTAAACTGGGTGCCAACTGGTGGGAAAGGGGCGATCGAGTGGCCAGCTTTCAGGAGAGACACTTAAAAAAAAAATCTCACAGCTATCAGTTCTTTGTTCTTAATCCAGCATGGATACCCAGTACTCTTTTGCTGACTGGTAGAAATTTGAAACGACAGCCAACCTCTGCATGATGCTGGTTAATTAATTACTTATAATGCCATCAAACACTGGAATCTAGGATAACTGCTGCCTCTAAATCAATATTTTAGACATAAAAACACATTATTAATGCTGGCAGATCAGTCACAGTTTGCATCATTTAAAATCTTTTTTTGTATGCAGATACGCATCCGAGATATGGCAGGGGGGCAAGGAAAAGTAGCATTAGAGGAATCCTCTTTGTTGAATTATGCTAGCTTTTTCACAGGTTGGGGTGACGCTTGAGGAGCTATTATCATTAGCGCTATATACTTGCTTTATACTTGGAGCTGTTTCACAAATAAATTACAATATAGTTACAACTCTTATTCAAGTATCCAAGAATAAAGCGACCTGACGAAGCATTGAGGGAAACAGATTGTTTATCCGTGAAATCCAGAGCTCATTTCCGGGGGGAACGCGGGGGATCGCAGTTCCCCCGGGTGAGGTACGGGGGGCGGGGCACATGACGAAGCCCCGCCCCCTACTTCCGGCCACCCCGCTTCCGGCCCTCATTCAGCCAGGAGGAGGCAGGAGAAGAGGGAGGGTAGGTTGCTTCCTCCCTGCCTCTCCCCACCCCTGCCTGCCTGGGGCCAGGGAGGGCCTTTGCGGGGCTTCCTTGCATTCCCACCGGCCTTGCAGGTCCACCGCCGGGCCCCTCATGAGGCTCAGCAGTGGAGCTGCAAGGCCGGCGGCGGTGGTCGGGACCGTTGGGGGCGGGGTGTGTGGCCTTATGACACACTTCCGGTGATGTCAGGGGGTGTGGCATATGCTAATGAGTTATGCTAATGAGTTCCCCTAGCTCTTTTTCTACGAAATGACCCCTGAAATCTGTAGTCGAATGGCAATTGTTGGAAGCAGCAGCAGCACTGCATGACGTAAAATAAGGAAACAGAAAAAGAAGAAGCAAATCCGTGGACTGTAATTGGACCAGATTCATTTCCCCACAGTGAACACTGGTGGGTTGCCACCTTTGGTTGGCCACGGCAAATGTAAGAAGACACCTTTAGAAGAATGCCTATGCCCATGTGGGGATGGGAGTGTGGAGACATTAAGCCATGTAATTTTTGACTGTAAAATCTATAAACAGATTGGGGAGGCATTGGTAGTACCAGTAATTTCTAGTTTCCCAGGGAAAGATCAAAAAAGTCTCCTCAAGAAAATGCTCACTGATAGAAACAGAGATGTCACCTTCAAAACTGCTAAGTATGGTTGGCTGGCAATTAAGCTGATATTTTAAAGGTAAAGGTTCCTTTGCTTGAAAGCCAGTCGAATCCAACTCTAGGGTTGCGGTGTTAATCTCTGTTTCAAAGCTGAAGCGCCAGCTCTGTCCGAAGACATTTCCATGGTCATGTGGCCCGCATGACTAAACACCAAGGCGCACGGAACGCTGTTACCTTCCCACTGAAGTGGTACCTATTTATCTACTTGCAATTTCTTGCTTTTGACCTGCTAGGTTGGCAGGAGCTGGAGCTAGAGACGGGAGCTCACTCCGTCATGCGGCACACTCGGGTCTCGAACTGCTGAACTACCGACTTTCCACAGCCTGCAGTTCAGCGTCTTAACCACTTGAGCCACCGCAGCTCCTAGTTGATATTTTAGAGATGGTTTTATAAGAAATTTAAGTTATATCACTTAATATTTTAAGTTATTAGTGGTTTATTTATGTATTTTACAAATATTATATTCCTGTATAGGGAACAAAAATGTTTTAAGTTTGGGGTTTTACTTATTTTACTGTACACTGGTCAATGACTGTAACAAATTTACTTACTTACTTACTGGTTGGTAGGGCTGCCAAGTGGGGGTGGAAAACTCTATGGTTTTCCCTTGTATGGCCGTGGCCCCGCCCTCAGCGTGCCTGGCATCCTCCCGTCACTTCCGGGTGATGTGCATGCACACACGCACAAGACGCTGGCCGGGAGCCCCCTGCTTCCGGCGAAAATACACTTGGCAACCCTACTGGCTTGGACCACCTGGAGGTTGGCAACTCTATACATTCAGCCATACATGTGTTGAATGTAACATGAGAATTATTGGGGATCTCCAGCCACCACCTGGAGGTTGGCAGCCAGAAATATAAACCATGGAGGGAGTTGATGCTGCTTTGAAAACCTTCTCAGGAAACGGTTAATACCCTCTCAAACGATGCAGCATTGAATCAAGTCTGTAAATCCATGATATGTCCTGACATCATTAACTGGAATGGATTCAGCTACCTTTTACTCGAAGATTGTAACTAAGGACTGAGCAGCAGGTAAAAGGGAAGTTCCACAGAGTCAGCTCATTGCCAGTAAACTGCACCTGAACGCAGATGCTTCGGAAGCAGGCAGGTGGGACAAGAGACTGGCGTGAAGACGTCTCCGCGGGGATGGCAGAAAACCTAATGAAGCTGGCAGTGCAGGAAGAATCTTGTTCCAGTGGAGAACGGGGTTTAATTTTTAAAAACGCTCAATATTTGATGGTTAAACTCACGCAGTACATTTGCTTTAGCTTCCTGCCGGAAGAGGAGCCTTGCTGGAGCAGAAACAAAGGCTTATCAAATGCAGAATTCCCACTGATTTGATTGGACTCATTCATTTTATTACATTTTATCCCAGCCTTATGACAACCCTGTGAGGTAGAGAACAGTGTGAGCCCAAGATCACCCACCAAGTGTCTTGGTGAAGCAGAGGTTTGGGCCCAGATCCTGATGTAGTCTACCCCTATATGACAATGAATGGGGAATTTCACATTACCCAGTTTCACCCGGTTTCAAGCTGGTAATGAGCTGTTTTGAAGTGAACCGGTATAGGGCTGCCATTTCACACATGGCTTTCCCCTTCCGGTAAAGAGCTGGATCTGAAGCGGTTAGCCATTTCAGACTGCACCGCTTTTTCCTGCTTTTCCCCCGCCGTTTTTCGCCCATGCGGGCGATCTCCGGCTTTTTTTTTTGAACGTTCGCTTTAGAGCGCTATAGCGCTATAGCAGTATAACAAAACACTCCATGCATTCCAATGGGATCGATATAACGCTATTCCGTTATAGCGCTATAAAGCAAACATTCCAAAAAAAGAAAAGCCGGAGATCACCCGTGTGGGCAAAAAACGGCGGGGGAAAAGCACATCGGAACCGGGGGAGGAAACTGAGGAGTACTTGGAAGCGGTTGACAGGTAAAACGCTTCAGCCCCGTTTCCTAAACGGGACAGAAGCGATTGTGTATGATATGACAAATATATTCCGGAAGGGAACCGGTTCTCAAACGGTTCTGTCTGAAATGACAGACCAGAAACTGTTTGGGAACCGTTCCTCTTCCGGAATATATCGCCTGTCTGAAATTTCTTGATCTCTCAGTAGCTGCCAGTCTACGGTTACCAACCTCCAGTTGGTGTCTGTAGATATCCTGTTATTACATCATTATTACTGTTGTTGAGGAAAAAAGAAGACAAACAGCTAACAAGACATAGTGGATATGTGTAGGGCTGCCAGTTCTGGGTTGGGAAAATACCTGGAGATTTGGGGTGTGGAGTCTGAGGAGGGCGGGGTTTGGGGCATAATGCCATAGGCCCATTCTGCATCTAGCATTTGATCTGCTGTTTTACCAAACCCACACTGGAACAGAAAAAACCACATTCAGATACCCCGGGCCAACGTACTGACTGCAGAGTCACCCCTGAATGGCCATAAAATGGACCATAAATCTATGCAGACGGCTACCATAAAACCAAGAGATCAAAGGAAGTGAAAGCGGCATGCAGCCTGGACACTGCCATAAAATCCGACAATCAATCAAAAGTGAAAGTGGCATGCAATGCGGAGGGGAATTTCTATTCCAGCGTGGGTTTGGTAAGACAGCGGAGCGAATGCTAGATACAGATTGGGCCACAGAGTCCGCCTTCCAAAGTGGCCATTTTCTCCGGGCGAACTGATCTCTGCCACCTGGAGATCGGTTGTAGTAGCAGGAGATCTCCAGTCACCACCTGGAGGTTGACAACCCTAGATATACCGAGCCTGCTTGCGAGGAGGGCGGAATTTAGATTGAAAGAAAATTTAAAAATGTATACCATACAGATAACAACAACCAAAAGAAAACATACATAGGTATAATAAAATTAAAAGAAAAGGGGCTTCCAGTTTTCTCTAAAACAAACAGGGGTCATTTCCTGCAGAAGCGCACAGGAGTGGAGCTCCGGCAGTAAAGAGCCCATGGGGCGGGCACATGCAACAAGCCCCACTCCTGCTCCCAGCAGCCCCCAGTCGGAGCAAGAAGCAGCCAGGTAAGTTGCAGAGCCCCCCCCAGCCCCCCAGTCCAAAGCAGTCCAGTGGCACCTTTAAGACCAAGTTTTATTCAGGTACAAGCTCTCCCTCCTCTGCGAGGAGTTGCTTAATTTCCCTCTTACTCTGTACCAGTGCTCCCTTCTAAGCTGTGGAGTCTTCTGAGTAAAAATTCTGCTTTGTGAGCTACTGGCATTAAAGTAGTGAGCGAGCGATTTGGCCACTGCATCAGTTAGTTTGCTCTGGAGTCCTCCTTCCTGAGTGAAGACAAAAACGTGTGAGCCAGAGGCTAAAAAACTGTGAGCTAGCTCACGCTGACTCAGCTTAGTGGGAACACTGCTCTGGAAATACAGAAAAGAGCTCTCTCTTTTTCCTGTTATCTCCTGCTATTACAACTGAGACAGAGACCAGTTCACCTGGAGAAAATGGCCACTTTGGAAGATGCCCGAAAACCTGCCCTCCTCAGTCTCCAGCTCCAAGATCTTCCAGGTATTTCCCAACCCAGATCTCTGAGCTGTTGTAACTGCTTGCTGAAAACAAATACGGATACACCCTCAACCCAAATGGCTTGAATGGGGGGGGGGAGGGGGGAGAGGACACCAGGCAGTCCCTGATCGAACTGATTCCCTATTCTGTTTTCATGATGACGCGTCCCTCGAGAGCTTTTGCCGAGGCAGGCGTCAAAGATGAAAGGAGAGCCCCGACTGCACCCGCAGGGAATCTTGACCAAAGGCGGCTTTCGATTTATAACGGGAGTTCAGGTTGCCTGCAATTCTTTGCCTTGGTCCCCGCCCCATTTCGACAGCACCCCTCAGAAGAAGAAGAAGAAGAAGAAGAGATTGGATTTATACCCCGCCCTTCACTACCCAAGGGAGTCTCAGAGCGGCTTACAAGCTCCTTTCCCTTCCCCTGTTATAAAATATAACTATTGAAAAATGCAGAAAGGCAACTCGCCGGGACTGCTGATAGCTGTGTTAGGCCCTCCCCCTGGATGTTCCATCAGCCCCCCAGCAAAATTAGAAAAGATACGCTGAATTCCAACTCTGGCCATTCCTTTTGTTTTGCCTACATGTCCTGTTGTGGCCGCTATACAATTTTATAACGTTATTATTACCATCAGTTCTAGGTCTAGCCCCTTGCACTTTAAGTTTGTTATAACTGTACGGTAAATTAAGATGTTTTATGTGTGATTCTACCTATTTTATGCTTTTATGTATTTTATGTAAGCCGCCCTGAGCCTGCCTCGGCGGGGAAGGCTGGATATAAGTCAAACGAACGAACGAACAAATCTAACTCAGAGGCCGGCCCCAAGAGGACTATCTCGACTTGATACGCAGGATACCTCATGAGACCGCACTCAAAAGTCCTTTTTCGGGGTACTGCCAACCAAAGCTCCCTCTAAGCTGGGAGCCTTGTGAGCAAGAATTCTACTTTGGGAGCTACTGGCATTCCAGTTGTGAGCAAGCGATTTGGCTGCGGCAGAAATCGGTTTGCTCTGGAGCCATCCTTCCTGAGCTAGGACAAAGATGTCTGAGTTGGAGGCTAAAAAACTGCAAGCTGGCTCACACTCACTCAGTTTAGAGGGAACACTGCTGCCAACTCTGCAGAAGAAGAAGAGATTGGATTTATACCCCACCGTTCACTACCCAAGGGAATCTCAGAGCAGCTTACAAACGCCTTTCCCTTCCCTTCCCCACAACAGACACCCTGGGAGGTAGGTGGGGCTGAGAGAGCTCTGACAGAAACTGCTCTTTTCAAGAACAGCTCTGACAGAACTACGGCTTGCCCAAGGTCACCCAGCAGGTGCAAGTGGATCAGTGGGGAATCAAACCCGGTTCTCCCACATTAGAGTCCGCACACTTAACTACTACACCAAACTGGCTCTCCTTCTGAGATTAGGATCATCTTTTTTTTTTTTAATTTATAAAATTTAAAATTTAAAATACAATCAATAGCTATGAGTCAAAATAAAATCGGAAAGGGGGACACATTCACGATATCTGGGGAGTTTCCTCAATACAAGTGATGAACTTGTGGATGAGCAGGAGCGTTCAGCATTGAAGCAAATGTGACAGCCTCAGTTGATGTGGAAATACTCTTAATTGGTTCAGTGGATGCAGCCACTTATCCCCCTCTGTTGTCAATAGATTGCGCCATCAACCAAACAGTAGCCCTTCATATTTTGGTTTTCTTATGAGATTAGGATCATCTGGCCCTTCGAGAGTTTCAAGAAACTGGTGACTGTTCCACCCGGCATTTGGGGACAGCTAATCCAGGTACCGCGACCTTTTATAAATGGCTTTATTGCAGCACAGGGCCTACGGTCACCGCAGTGGTTTCTAGATGGGTTTTAATTGGCTTCGTGGTTTTTAGCTTGTTCTTTGTTTTTACTGTACAGGACGGGAAGCTGCCTCCAAAGGCTCCTTGTGGACTGAAACAGTGGGAAGGAAATTTTAAACAAGCGCATAAATTATCGTGATTCCCCCCCCCCAACTCCCCTCTCCCTCCCAAGAGCTGCTGTTCACGTCGCCACACAAACCACGGGCTAAATTTATCCAGCTTTCTTTTCATCTTTCCTGAGGATCTTTTCTACTGCAGTAATATTTCTACCCATTACCCGACAGCTGGAGCTGTGGTGAGTTGTTTTTGTTTTTAAGGAACAAGAATCCGACACCCAACTTTTGAACTGCGGGGAAAGAGCCTCCCACGGCTCGGCTGTGTTCGGTTAGAGCCGGAGCCCGTTGCCCTTCGACCCCCGTCCCCGCGTGGGACCACTTTCCGTCCCCCAGTGGGTCTTCCCGGAGGCATTCTAAAAAGTCCGCAAGCCGACTCTTCCCTCGGCATGACCCATCTCAAAAGTCCCTTTTTGATTCCCGTGACTGTGGGTGGCATCGGTGGGATTCCCGGAGCTGTTGTGTAGCCTGGCGGGGCTGCACTTAATTGGATCGTTTTTTTTCTGATCAAGACAGGCACGGCGGAGCTGTTTGCGACACGGCGGGTGCCCGGGATCCTCTGGAAAGTCTGGAGAATTTCTGATTTCATTTGCTCCCCCATCGGAGATGCTGCCAGTCAGCTCTGCTCCCACTCCTCTGCGTTCGTGGCATTTAACACCACTTTCCATTGAAACCTTTCTTTTCCCCGACAGTGGAATGAATTTGCTGCTGTCAGGGTGCATTAGGGATATTAGATCCGGAATGAGCCTTAACTTTCTCCAATTCAACATTTATAACATGGAGACAATTTCATTGGGCCCTGTCATTCCTGAACACCCAGAGCTCTCAACTGTCTTCAAGGCCTAGATGCTTCCGCAAGCTTATCTGAATTCTCCTCTGCTTCTCAGTTTTGCTCGGGTATTGTGTTGGCCTATTGGATTGGGGGGTTGGTGGTGAAACAGACTGCGTGTGCTTTGGGATGGAGAACGTCTTGAGTTTACGGTTGCCAGGTCCATCCTGACAACCGGTGGGGGATGGGAATGGCTTATCAGGAGAGAGAGAAAAGCCCAGCCAACATGGTGATGTCATTCTAGCACCCACAGGAAGTGATATCATCAAGCTGTGGTGTCCTGGAGATGCTCTGGTATTTGGGCAAAAACTACATGGTAGAAATGGCTTCTACCACAGAATTTCTGACCAAATACCGGAGCTTCACCCGGACATCACTTGTGTAATTACATCACTTCCTGTGCATGCCGGAAGTGATGTCACCACACCCCTGGCGACATGGTCTGAGCCTTCCTCTCACTCTCTGGGTAATTCCCTCTGCCAGCCAGCTGAACTGCAGAGGGGGGACTGGCGGCAGGACACCCCCGCTGCAACAAGGGGAGCTGGCAACCCTACCTGAGTTAATGGTAGGAATCCCCAAGATGGCTTCTTACTGGATTAGACAAAAGCTAGTCTATCAACAACAAACAGCCACACCAGCTAAATGCATGAGAGAGCTGAATCCTGATTAAACGGGCAAAATCAACAATTGCCCATATGCGTGCCTTCTGTGTTGTGGCCCCCGCAAGGTGGAATGGCCTGCCTGAGGACGTCACGGAGCGTCGGACTCTCTTGGCTTTCCGCAAACTATGCAAAACTGAATTATTCAAGAGGGCTTTTCTATTCAGATATTACAATACCACTGCGCAAAATGAGTCACAAAGTTACTGGGATAAATTATTAGGAACTGTGGTCTATACTACTGTGTACAGTTTCCTGTAAATTGGATTCCACTGTGTAATTGTGGCTACCTATAGCATACTGGGTTCGCTTCAAGGTGCTGGTTCTCACCTATAAAGCCCTATGTGGCCAGGGACCTGCATACCTGAGGGACCGCCTTTCCCCATATGTTCCCCAGAGAGTACTGAGGTCAGGTTCTCAGAACCTTCTTGTTCTCCCTGGCGTGAAAGATCCCAGGATGGCCACAACCAGGGCACGAGCCTTTTCAGTGGTGGCTCCACTCTGGTGGAATGAGCTCCCCAAGGACATCAGGGCCCTGCTGGATTTATCAAAATTCTGCAGGGCCTGCAAGACGGAGCTCCTCCACCAAGCATATGAGGTGTCACACTAAAAGACTTCCACCTGGCCGAATATCATGTCCTAATATCTACTCTTGGCCACCAGCTTAACATCTATATCTACACGAAAGAAGCCAAGCCCTACAGAGGCTGACACCAGCCGCCGTTCCCCCATGGTGGATATGAAGACGGCTCCGCCATCTTACGAGAGTTGTATTTTAAATGGTTTGTTGATTTTAAATTGTTAAAATTATTGATTTGTTTTATCGTTTTATTGCTTATAATGCCTATGGCGTTATTTCATTGTTTATCGAACGTCCAGCCCTATTGATTGTATTGACTCTTGCTAATTGTGTTGACAAATCAGTGGGTTCTAGATCAAAGCAAACCTGGACTCTCCCAGACTAAATGACTCAACTGAGGCTATCATACTTGGGTCACATTCTGAGAAGACAAGAGTCGCTGGGAAAGACAATAATGCGAGGAAAAGTTGGAGGCAGGCGGAAAAGAGGAAGACCCAACATGAGACCCTGGAAGTTCCTTCCAACTCTATGATTCTATGAGATGGGTTGAATCAATCAAGGAAGCCACGGCCCTCAGTTTGCAAGACCTGAGCAAGGCTGTTACGTTTTAGAGGTTGTTAATTTGTAGGGTCACCATGAACTGCAAGTGACTTGATGTGTGAGCTGGAGACTATAAAACTGTGAGGTAGCTCACACTCACTCAACTTAGAGGGAACACTGGTGTAGGGTTGCCAGGTCCCCCTGGCCACCAATGGGGGATGGGGTGGGTGGGTCAGAGTTGCCAGATCCCAGTTGGGAAACTCCTGGAGATCTGGGAATGGAGCCCGGGGAGGACAGGGACCTCAGTGGGGTTCAACTGCCACAGAGTCCACCCTTCAAAGCATCCGTTTTCTCCAGGGGAACTGATCTCTGAAGTCTAGGGATGAGTTGCAATTCTGGGGGGTCCCCAGGTCCTACCTGGAGGCCAGTATCCCCAACAGCGGAGAAAACAGAACGACATATTTTACATGCATGTGGACTACTGCCTCTTTTTGTTTTCGTTTTCAGGAGCAAAACCCTCATGGATCTTTTTGTTCTGTTT
>NW_015170310.1:253597-255771 GCF_001447785.1 Gekko japonicus | reverse complement strand
GGGGGGGGAAGAAGGAGGCCAAGTTGCACTCTCCGGCTTATAAAAAATTTATGGGATGATAGTGCTAAAAAAGGCTCTGAGGCGTGACACGGTCTATCATGTTGGGCATGCATGAGTTAGCTTGTACAAGATCGGAACCAGAAGCTAAGATGAATACTATTTATTGTGAGCCTCGAGGCCTTGGAAGCGGAGCATCGCAGCGCACGGCAGCTGCAGTCTCAAGAGCGCCGGGCTATCTTTCCTTTAAAAATTCTGATATATTATTTTTAAATAAAGCACAGCCCACGCACCCGAAGAAATACAGCCCACGAGAACCGTACCTTAGGTCAGCGCTTTTCAAATTACCTGTAACCAAAAGGAGGTCTGGAATGCGCCACGAAGGATTCCGGGGTTTTCAATGACAAGAATGAGAGAAATGGGGGGGGGGGCCCTACACTGGTTATGGTTGCCAATCTCCAGAGGGAGCCTGGAGACCTCTCAGAATTACAACGGATCTCCGGGTGGTAAAGATCAGTTCCCCTGGAGAAAATGGCTGCTTTGGAGGGTGGACTCGATAACATCACATTCCAGGAGGAGGATATTTACTGTGATTTTAGAGTTTTGTAAGTAGCCTCAGCTCTTCTCAGGAAGAAAGATGGGTTAGAGTAATGGAGAAGAAGGAGTCTCAGAGTGGCCTACAATCCCCTTTCCCTTCCCCTCCCCACCACAGACACCCTGTGAGGTGGGTGGGGCTGAGAGAGCTCTCTCGGGAACTGCCCTTGAGAGAACAGCGCTGAAAGAACTTCAGAACAAATGAAAGCTTTGGAATAAAAGAATGTGCCTGTCAGGTATAGTAAAGGTCAAGGTTCCCTTGCTCGAAAGCCAGTTGAGTCCGACTCTAGGGTTGCGGTGCTCATCTCCGTTTCAAAGCCAAAGTGCCAGCGCTGTCCGAAGATGTTTCCGTGGTCATGTGGCCGACATGACTAAACACCAAGGCACACGGAATGCTGTTACCTTCCCACTGAAGTGGTACCTATTTATCTACTTGCAATTTCTTGCTTTCAAACTGCTAGGTTGGCAGGAGCTGGAACTCACTCCGTTTTCCGGCACCCGGGTCTTGAACTGCTGAATTACTGACCTTCCACAGCCTGCAGTTCAGTGTCTTTACCACTTGAGCCACCGCAGCTCCTCTATCAGATATACATGCTAGTAAAACGATGCAAAAATCTGACAAAATGTCCTAAAATGCCATAGAAGCAAGCGAACAACCAACAACAAAGGTAACCCCCCCCTCCAAAAACAGGTTGGATGGGACTGGTCCTTCTGATCAAAAACAGAAATGAAAAGAAATGGGAGATAATACATATTTGCGCATCCTTCCATCCTGTACCTTTTGGAAGATTCCCCAGTCCCGCCAGCTGAAATCCTTTTAACGGACAGTGCCATGGATTCTACATGGAACACATGCACTCTGTCACTGAACTATGGGCCCTCCCCTCTTTCACTATCCCGTAAGGCATCTGCCAGCTGCGAATTGCTGGATACCGTGTAAGCTATTCAAATACCGACAGGCGCCCAGTGAAAAGGACTGCAAACCTGCAATTACTCGGATGCCTAAAACCACCGCTAAGCGAGCATCGTGACATCAGGAAGGCCCGTGTATGGGCGTGAGCATAAAGAACAACACCCCCTTCTCGTCTGCTTAGTTCTTTAAACCCCACCGAATGCAAAACAGCACGAGCTATTTGGAATTAAATTTGTCCGTCCTTATGGTTAAAAAAAATAACGGGGTGGGGGTGGGGTGAAAGTGCATGGTGCCGTTCTAGAGTCTCGACGAGAAGTAAAAGGGTGCCCCATCGAAATAGCGAGCGATTCAACAATGGGTCTGAAAGGGAGCCATTTTGGCAAGGTCTCGAGCACTTACTGTCAAAGGAAATTACATGCTTCTGGTCTGCCGTGACACGGCACAACGTCTTTGAAAGATCATTAGGGTGCGGAGGTCTTCAAACAGATGCCATTCAAACAAGCATTAAACTAAATGGACTTTCCCTGAAGGAATAATAACAGTTTGACGACTACCAATGTTTGCAAAACAACTTCGTCACAGTTCTGGTTCGCCTGGAATATTCCGGACATTTCGGCAAAGTGTGGGACTGTGATAAAGGAGGGCGATGTAAGAAGTTACCGTGGACCGG
>NW_015170310.1:247038-253557 GCF_001447785.1 Gekko japonicus | reverse complement strand
CGATGTATTTATTATTTTATTTATTGGGTTTTCTGGATTTTTATTCTGCCCTCCCTAAAGCAGGATCAGGGCGGATCACAACAGAACAGAATCAGAGACTCTTTACAATAAAATGACACTACATTAAAATAATTAAAAACAATAACATTCAAGAGGTGGCAGCGATTACATTAAAAAAAACCCCAAAACCTGTTACAGCCACATAGGAGGAATCAGTGAATACTTCAGCTGATGGCATAAGAACATAAGAGACACCATCCAGTGTCCAACAGTGTCCAGTGCCCATCCAGTCCAACACTCTGTCACACAGTGGCCAGAAATACCAGGTGCCCCAGGCAGGCAGGGGTGGGAAGAGGCAGGGAGGAAGCAACTTACCCTCCCTCTTCTTCTGCCTACTCCTGGCTGAATGAGGGCCGGAAGCACGGCGGCCGGAAGCAGGGGGCGGGGCTTCGTCATGTACCCCTCCCCCTAAACCTCACCCGGGGGAACTGCGATCCCCCGCGATCTCCCCCGAAATGACCTCTGGGTATAATGCCATACAGTCCTTCCTGCATAGCAGCCATTTCTTCAGGGGAACCAAGCTGAGCTGTCTGGAGATCAGTTCTAATTCTGGGAGGACTCCAGGTCCCACCTGAAGGCTAGCAAACCTAGATCCCCTGACTCACGTGCTGTCACCAGGAGCCTTTTTGTTTCACTCATCTTCATTGCTGGTGTTCCCAACTGATTTGCATGCTGTGTACTTTGGCATAGACGCAATCGCCAGGCAAAGATATCTAGTTCATAACCCTCGATTAGACAAGCAATCAGCTCCTGATTAGATTCCCTTGGTGGCCGCCATCAGAGCTTGCATCGAGCAGCTTTGTACCTACACAAGTTGATGCAGCTTCAGTTGTCATAGTACTGGTTGTCATTCTCGGAACTGCTTGCTGTGATCACCATTTTTAAAAAATAGAATTGAAATTACTACTATTACACTATTTCTACCTCTAGGTGAGAATCCTGGCATCCTGGTGTAACGGTGAGAATTAGTCCAAACTTAAGGAAAAAATTACAAAGTTATACTTCTGCTGGCATCAATAAACAGAGGGGGAAGCAGATTAGTGACCTAAATGAGCAGACAATGAATGCACATACAGACACCTAAATAGTAAGTCTCAATCCAAATATAATTGGGTTTTGTTTTAACTACATGACTTTTTAAGCACTGGAAATGGGGTAAGACAAGGCAGGTCAGGCATCTGAGAAAAAGCTATGGAATCGTGAGGACAAAAATCCCCCCAAACAACACAGTGCAATCTTGCAAGGTGGGCACATTGAAACAGCTCGCAACCTGATTGACACCCTGCCTGTAACTGGCAAGCTGAACTGGAGGGTGCTCAAGGATACTCATTTAAAATAAATAATATACAATTGTATGCCTCCTTTTAATGCTATGTGTCGTTTGCATGCAAGCAGCACAGAAACACAGTTTCAGTTTTAACAGTAAAAAAAAGTCCTCTTCAATTTCATTTGCACAGCTTGGGAAGTGACAACTATATCCCCCAAAGCAAGGAAGAACTCATAGTGCACAGTGGAATTTTCCACCGGAAACACCGTCTTCATAAACTTCGGTAACATCCCTGGGTCCTAGGCTCTACTAATTAGATCTACCCACTGCCAGTTCGGTGTAGTGGTTAGGAGTGTTAGAAGGCAGAACTGGTGGCAGAGCCGTCAAGTCACAGCTGCCTTACGGGGATTCCATCGGGGTTTCAAAACAGGACAGAAACAGAGGCGGTTTGCCATTGCCTGCCGCTGTGCAGTTGGGTGCAGTGGTTAAGTGCGCTGACTCTAATCTGGGAGAACCGGGTTTGATTCCCCACTCCTCCACTTGCACCTGCTGGATGACCTTGGGCAAGCCATAGTTCTGTCAGAGCTGTTCTCTCAAGGGCAGTTTCTGTCAGAGCTCTCTCAGCCCCACCTACCTCACTGGGTGTC
Organism: Gekko japonicus; assembly: GCF_001447785.1. Lineage (NCBI taxonomy): Eukaryota > Metazoa > Chordata > Lepidosauria > Squamata > Gekkonidae > Gekko > Gekko japonicus. Next base: position 251,583 of record NW_015170310.1, on the reverse strand, counting down.
TGTTGTGGGGAGGGGAAGGGAAAGGGACTTGGAAACCACTTTGAGACTCCCTTGGGTAGTGAAGGGCGGAGTATAAATCCAATCTCCTCCTCCTCTTCTTCTTCTTCCAACTATAGAGAGCCAGTATGGTGAAGTGGTTAGGAGAGCGGACTTTAATCTGGGAGAACCGGGTTTGGTTCCCCACCCCTTCGCATGTAGCTGCTGGTGCGACCTTGGGTCAGTCATAAGAGCTGTTCTCTCAAGGGCAGTTCCCGAGAGAGCTCTCTCAGCCCCACCCACCTCACAGGGTGTCTGTTGTGGGGAGGGGGAGGGAAAGGGGATTGTAAGCCACTCTGAGACTCCTTTGGGTAGAGAAGGGTGGGGTATAAATCCAATCTCTTCTTCTCTCCTCTCTCTCTCTTCTAGTTTTCAATACGAACATTATTCCAGCTAATTTCCCCATCTTCTTTGGCCTCCATGAATCAACTTTATCCCCAGGTCTGAGTTCCTTGAGAGACTAAGGATGCTACCACCACCACCACCACCCCAGCCTGATCAAGCCAATCATTTGTGTGACTGAAAATACTACCTCTTAATAGGATTGGACTGGGAGGAAGGCAGACTGGTATAGCCTGATCCTGTCAGGTTTCAGAAGCTAAGCAGGGTCAGTACTTGGAAGGGAGACCACCAAGGAAGGCTCTGCAGAGGAAGGCCATGGCAAACCACCTCTGCTTCTCACTTGCCTTGAAAGACCCTTGCTGGGGTTACCATGTGGCTTGGAAGGGAGACCCCCAAGGAAGGCTCTGCAGAGGAAGGCCATGGCAAACCACCTCTGCTTCTCACGTGAAAGCCCCTTGCTGGGGGTCGCCATAAGACTTAGATGAGAGACCACCAAGGAAGGCTCTGCAGAGGAAGGCCATGGCAAACCACCTCTGCTTCTCACTTGAAAGCCCCTTGCTGGGGGTCGCCATAAGACTTAGATGAGAGACCACCAAGGAAGGCTCTGCAGAGGAAGGCCATGGCAAACCACCTCTGCTTCAGACTTGCCTTGAAAGCCCCTTGCTGGGGTCACCATAAGACTTAGATGAGAGACCACCAAGGAAGGCTCTGCAGAGGAAGGCAATGGCAAACCGCCTCTGCTTCTCACTTGCCTTGAAAGCCCCTTGCTGGGGTGGCCATAAGGATTGGATGAGAGACCACCAAGGAAGTCTCTGCAGAGGAAAGCCATAGTTCCGATAAAAGCTGTCCTTGAAAAAGAGCAGTTTCTGTCAAGAGCTCTCTCAGCTCCACCTCCCTCATAGGGTGTCAGTTGTGGGGAGGGGGAAGGGGAAGGAGTTTGTAAGCCGCTCTGAGACTCCCTCGGGAAGTGAAGGGCGGGGTTTAAATCCAATCTCTTCTTCTTCTTCTTCTACCTACAGGAGCTCCACTCAGGTCCTACAGGAATTCATAGGGTTGCCGTAACTTGGAAGCAACCTGGCGGTGCATGAGACGCATGAGAGCACTTCTTAGTAACATACCAATGATTAATACCAAGAGTCACTGCATTACGATTTTTTGATTGAAACACGCTGTATTTCCCCCGCTCGAAGACCACAATGGGAATGAGTCAACCTTAACCTTGTGAAGGTGTTTCCAAATGCTGCCGTTCCACCTGTCGCATTTTGCTTCCCCCCAACAACACTGTTTAGCTTCTTTTGCACTAGTTTGAAGAGTCCGTTGTGATGTCCCTCGACACCCTTGAGCAATGGGGTCAGCTAGGGTTGCTTGCCAGCTCCGGATAAACAGGATCACGAACCCACGGGAAAAATCAAGCGAAGCCACGGGTCAAAATGCGGCCGTGTGGCTTCGAGTGGGAAATTGACCAATAGAAGCGAGGCAAAGGGAGGCGCGACCACAGCGCAGCTCTTGTGTGAAATCGGTCTGGGTGATTCTACATCCGGCATTTGGTCCACATTTTCTCAACACTGAGGAAAAGGTGCAGCTCAAATCCACATTCAGATACCCCCAGGCAGGGGTCATTTCCTGCAGGAGCGCACAGGAGCGGAGCTCCGGCAGTAAAGAGCCCAGGGGGCGGGCTCATGCAACAAGCCCCGCCCCCTGCTCCCAGCAGCCCTCAGTCAGAGCAGGAAGCAGCCAGGTAAGTTGCAGAGCTCCCCTCCCGGCCCCCCGGTCCAAAACAGTCCAGTGGCACCTTTAAGACCAAGTTTTATTCAGGTACAAGCTCTCCCTCCTCTGCGAGGACAGATCTGCACGTTCCCCCCCCAATAGCTAGCAATCCAAAACAGTCCAGTGGAGCCTGAGCGGTGCGTGTTGCCTTCTGACACACTTCCGGTGATGTCAGGGGGTGTGGCATATGCAAATAAGTTATGCTAATGAGTTGTGCTAATGAGCTCCTGCACCTCTTTTTCTACGAAGTGACCCCTGCCCCCAGGCCAATGCCGTACTGACTACAAAGTCACCCCCGAACAGCCATAAATCTATCATGAAGGTACCATAAAACCCGATGATCAAAGAAAGCGAAAGCAGCAGGCGATGCAGAGGGGGATTTCTGTTCCAACCTGGGTTTGGTAAAACAACGGAGGGAAAACCCTGTGCAGAATTGCCCCCAGTCCCTGGCCAATTGCAAATACAACGAAAGGGCCCAAACGGGGAGAAGAATGGCTGGGGGAAGGACTAGGAAACAATGTAGGAAAAGCAGCCTCCCATAAATCGAGGGCTTATCAGCTCTACCCGCAGCCCCCCAATTTCACTGTTTATGCACTCTGGGTGTCTGAGCATGGTCTTTCCTGCAGTTGTCGGGTATTTTTCCTGACCCACGTCGACACCCACGTGCTCATCCACACATCCTATTCACTCCCAGTCAAAGCGGCCTGTCATAGCCAATGAATCAGCTTGCTCCGCTGGATCCAGCGGTGTCCTCTGCTAACACAATTAGCGATACTCTCTTGGTAGTAATTGATTTGGGGAGGCGCCGGTTGGGGTGTTTTAACAAGGGAAGCTTTTCACTACCAACAGCGGGACTTGTTTTCAAGGGGGAGGAGGGGAGAGAGAACAAAATGCCCTTTGGGAACATGCAAGGAATGGTGGCTGATGCAACCCAACGGAAATCAAATGGGGACACATGGCCCGACTAAGGTCGCTGTCATTTTGGAAGGGGGGGGGAGAGAATGAGCAAGAATTGTCCCCTCCTTCCCAGAAGCTTCTTTTCAGAAATACATCTCAGCTGAACAGGACATGGAACATGGAATCCTTCCCAGTTGGTCCAGGTTGACCCAGTAGAGTCAGCCCTGGTGAATACTCAGATGGGAGAACACCAAGGAATGATAGAGAAGAAGAAGAGGAGGAGGAGGAGGAGAAGGAGCAGATTGGATTTATACCCCGCCCTTCACTACCCAAAGGAGTCTCAGAGTGGCTTACAAACTCCTTTCCCTTCCCCACCCTGTGAGGTAGGTGGAACTGAGAGAGCTCTCTCGAGAACTGCCCTTGAAAGAACAGCTCTGAAAGAACTTACGACTGACCCAAGGTCACACCAGCAGCTGCATGTGGAGGAGTGGGGGAATCAAACCCGATTCTCCCAGATTAGAGTCCGTGCTCTTAACCACTATGCCAAACTGGCTCTCTAGAGTTGGAAGGGACCTCCAGGGTCATCTAGTCCAACCCCCTGGAGGTCCAGGGCTGCTACACAGCGGCAGGCAATGGCAAACCGCCTCTGTTTTTGTCCTGCCTTGAAACCCTGGTGGGATCACCGTAAGTTGGCTGCGATTTGACAGCACTCTTCGCCACCATCAGAACATAAGAGATGCCAATGTTGGATCAGGCCAAAGGCCCATCCAGTCCAACACTCTGTGTCACACAGTGGCCAGAAATACCAGGTGCCCTCAGGAGTTCCCCCAGTGGGGCAAGGACACTAGAAGCCCTCCCACTGTTGCCCCCCCCCCCAAGCACCAAGAATACAGAGCATCCCTTGCCCCAGCCTGAGAGTTCCTATCTATACCTTGTGGCTAATAGCCACTGATGGACCTCTGCTCCAGATGTTTATCCAATTCCCTCTTGAAGCCATCCACTCCTGTGGCAGTGAATTCCATGTGTTAATCACTCTTTGGGTGAAGAGGTACTTCCTTTTATCCATTCTAACGATGGCTGAGGGGTGACATGATCGAGGTTTACAAGATTATGCATGGGATAGAGCAGGTGGAGAAATAAGTCCTTTTCTCCCTTTCTCACAATACAAGAACTCATGGACACTCCATGAAATTGTTGAGCAGTCGGGTTGGAACAGATAACACTGATCCAACACTGATCCAACACTGGCTTCTCTTACGTTCTTATGAGATGAGTTGTAATAGCGGGAGTTCTCCAGGGGCTATTTGGAGGTTTGCAACCATAGGGAGGAGTGTGCAAACTGTCCTCAAACATCCCCGTGATAAATTCCATCAGTCAGACCCAAACTCAATTCCCTTCCCTCGCAATGCCTGGGGTGTTTTCATCCCGGCGAGAGCCTCCAAATTCACCTTGAAATTTCGCTTGAAATTATGGTACAAGTGTAACATATAGACCGACTCGCAG
>NW_015170310.1:220115-247007 GCF_001447785.1 Gekko japonicus | reverse complement strand
AGGAAAATCCATAATGTGAAAAATGGAAATGCATTGGTCGGGAAGTATCTTGTTAGCTGAGCCTCTGAATAAGACCTTGACTCGATTCAGCCAGAGGCCATCTGCACACGGAAGGCAGATCTGGCACGCACGTCCCGAACGGAACGAGAAAGCATGTACATGCAGATCCATTCTCCAATGCATCCGCCGAGCCCGCGTGCACAAAACTCTCTTCCAAAAGTAGCCGTCATGCTCACCAGGGAGGGACAGGGCTGGATTTAACCCTGTCCTGTGCTCGTTCTCTGCCAAACGTTTTTCAGCACAAATACTCTGTTTCCATCGACAGCTTCTACCAGCCCGGCTGCTTCTCTGTATTGATTTGACCCTTATCCTACCTCACAAGGCAGAAGGTTTGCTGTCTCTTATATTATATAGGGTCGCCAGCTCTGAGTTGGGAGAGATTTGGGGGGTGGGGCCTAGGGAGGGTGGGGTTTGGGGAGGGGAGGGACCTCAGTGGTATATAATGCCATAGAGTCCACCCTCCAAAGCAGCTTTTAAGCCCGAAATATTTCTGTTAAACTGTTTACCAGATGACTTAGATAAGAACCATAGATATTTTATTTTACATGTTATAACCGCAGCTAGAATCTTATTTGCAACGACATGGAGGACATTGAAAATTCCAACACTTGATGAGTTGATAACGAAGATTGTGGAATGTGCTGAAATGGACAGATTGACAAATATACTAAAAGGAAAAATGGAAGAATTTATGGGACCGTGGACCATGGAGGGTGTTCTATGGGTGGTTAAAGCATAAGTACTGAGAAACGAAGAATAAATGAAGAACAATAAGAAAGATGGTTATAATACCTGTGAAACCTTTATGAGAAGATCTGCATGCAGAATATCAAATTGGTTTTTTAATATATATATTACTCTGTATTCTTTCTTTTGCCTTCTTTCCCCTTTCCCCCTTTCTATATATAAACTAATAAAACTTTATATAAACCCCCCCCAAAAAACAAAGCAGCTGTTTTCTCCAGGGCAACTGATCTCTTTTTTCTAGGAATTGATTGTGATTCCAGGAGGTCTCGAGGCCCTTCCTGGAGACTGGCACCCTTGCTTACACAGCTTCCTTTGGACACCTCTTGTCCCCTACACCCATTCTAGGGTTGCCGACTTTTAAACAGTCCCCTCTAGTTGTCCCTTGAATAGCAGCCAGATCTGCAGCTGTTATCAACTGATGTTATTTATCTCCACTGCCTGTTTCTACCCATTAAGCCTCAATTAAAAAGAAAGGATTGGTTTTTCCTGGCCAGTTTGCGATCTTACCCCAGTCTTCATTCATTAGATTTTATTGTGTCACATACAGAAGAAGACTTTGGAAGTTAGAACCGGAAGTGTACTTATTAAATATGTTGCCAGATGGGATCAATTATAATGATCGATGTCTGATATTGTATATTCTTACGATTGCTAGAATACTTATAGCAAAACTATCGAAATCAGATAAAACACCAAATAGAGAAGAATTAACTATGAAAATTTTGGAAATAAAAGAAATGGACAAAATAAATTTGATATTAGCAGGGAAAGAAGAAAATGTACATCAGAAAAGATGGCAAAAAGTAAATAGATGGATGGAAAAATAATTGTAATGTTAACTCCATACTATGTGGAAGATTATGGTTTGTTATATATTTTGTATTGGAAAATGAAAAATAAACTTTTTTTAAAAAGAAGAAGACGACTTTGGGGAGGGAAAACACAGCATTCCCATTGAGATTAAGAGCAGAGGTCGATTTGGGGGGGATCGCGGGGGATCGCCGTTCCCCCAGGTGAAGTGTGGGGAGGCGGGGCACACGACAAAGCCCCGCCCCCTGCTTCCGGCCGCCCCGCTTCCGGCCCTCATTCAGCCAGGGGGAGGCAGGAGAAGAGGGAGGGGAAGTTGCTTCCCCCCCGCCTCTCCCCACCCCTGCCTGCCTGGGGCCAGGGAGGTGCCTTGGCGGGGCTTCCTCGCACTCCCGCTGGCCTTGCAGGTCCACCGCCGGGCCTTATGACACACTTCCAGTGATGTCAGGGGGTGTGGCATATGCTAATGAGTTATGCTAATGAGTTCCCCTAGCTCTTTTTCTACGAAACGACCCCTGATTAAGAGCCCAGGGTGTGGCGTAGCAGGCAGAATGCTGGATTATGATCTGGGAGATCTCGGTTTGAATCCCCACTTGTGCAGTGGTAGCTTGTTGGGTGACCTTGGACCAGTCACACACTCTGAGCCTAACTACCTCACAGAGTTGTTGTGAGGATAAAATGGAGGAGAGGAGAATGGCGTAAGATGCTTTGGGTCCCCATTGGGGAGAAAGGCAGGACATACATGAAGTAAATAATTATAAATTCAATCCCTGGTATCTTCCCCTTAAAGATCCAAGGAACTAAGGGAGGAAAGATTTGTGGAGAAAGGGAGGTATAAATGAAGCAAATAAATATAGCTGAAGATGGGGATAGCTAAAAGGCAAGTTGGTGGGTGGGAAGTAGGGTTGCCAGCCTCCAGGTGGGGCCTGGAGATCTCCCGCTTTTACCACTGATCTCCAGCTAACAGAGATCAGCTCCCCTGGAGAAAATGGCTGCTTTGGAGGGGGGACTCTGTGGCATTGGACCATGCTGAGGCCCCTCCCCTCCCCAAACCCCACCCTCTCCTGGATCCTCCCCCAAAGTCTCCAGGTATTTTCCAATCCCAGACCTGGCAACCCTAGTGGGAAGGAGATAGGTGAGGATATGGGGACCACCAGGAGGAGGGAAAGAAGGAATTGTGCGGAGCTAACGATTTAAGCTGCTTTCAGTCCTCATTGGGGAGAAAGGTGGAGAATGAAGTAAATACTAGGGATCCCAAGTCCCCCCGGGGGGCGGGGATACCCCTGCCCCAGAGGCCTGTTCCCTGGCGCCGCCAGATCGGGCCCTGGAGGGAACTCCACCCCGACGTACGCGTCACCCGGAGGTGACGCGGGCACGCCAGGCACGCTGGGGGCGGGGCCACGGCCATACAAGGGAAAACTCTATGGTTTTCCCTTGTATGGCCGTGGCCCCGCCCCCAGCATGCCTGGCGTCCTCCCGTCACTTCTGGGTGACGTGCATGCGGCGCGCACAAGATGCCGACTGGGAACCCCCTGCTCCCGGCGAAGATTGACTTGGCAACCCTAGTAAATACGTTAATAAATGTGTGTGCGTTGCTCATCTTAAACTGGATACAACTAATCCACAGAATTTCCTCAACTTAAACCTACAGTGGGCCTCAAACTGGTGATGTGAGGGATCACAGGTGGGCAATTGGGATATGTGTTCCCATCTAGTTCTGGTCAGAGGAGGGAAACCGCAGGTAGAGAAGCCTCCTAGCCCCATTCCGTGATGCCGATAAAGGTTTCCTCTCACTGTCCTCAGACCTGCCCTCACTGCACACAAGCTGTTTTCTCCTTGCCTCGCCTGCCTGCCCCACACCCTGCCCTCGTCTACACAAAAGGAGGGCTGTTGCCAAAGCCAGTTGCCAAATACACAGCACGCCAAAGGCAAAAATCATGGGATTCTTTGAAAGGATCCAGAACCCGAAAAGGTTAGTCAAATAGAAAAGAGGGCCAACAATAAAAGCTTAATATATATATACTATATAAACAATACAGGCATTTATTAACAAAAAAATAAAAAAATATATAAGGGCCCAATCACACCTCATGTAAAAATACCAGAATCTAACACACAAGGGCTAATGGACTCGACCTGACGCGTTTCGGCCTGCATAGGCCTTCTTCAGAGGTCAAACACAGCAAGGAACATATTGGCTTATATAATAGTACAGCACAATCATACAGATATAAAATATAAATACAAGAAGGACCAGAAGGAAACTGTTCCAAAATGAAACCGCTAGGTACAGAATAAAAGTACAAATGAGGCCTCCAAAGATGCAATCACATGCCAAGTAGTGTTTCCAGGGCTATTTTTGGGCAGGAACGCACAGGAATGGAGTTCCGGCTGGCTTCCAAGTTGGCCACGCCCAGCAGGAACTCATTAGCATAATAGGCCACACCCAACAGCAGAAACTCATTAGGATTGGCTACATTAGGGGTGTGGCCTAACATGCAAAGGAGTTCCTGCTACAAAAAAGCCCTGGGTTTTGACAACAAACAAGGTAAGCAGAATAAGAAGCAAAAGGTGGGTGTGGCTGGATGAGCACACTTCTGGTAACATGGGGGTGTGGCCTAATATGCCAATGAGTGGTGCTGTCATGGGTGTGGCCTATTATGCTAATGAGTTTCTGCTGTTGGGTGTGGCCTATTATGCTAATGAGTTCCTGCTGGGCTTTAGCTACAAAAAGAGGCCTGAGTGTTTCACTGGTAATAATTTCTGGCCCAGAAAGTGCCTTCCTATGATTGTTTAGCCAAAGTGTCCTCAGCAGAATTGTCCTTAGGCAAAGAGTCTGTTGAAAAGAGCCTGTTCAGGCTGCAGTGGGTTATCTGCTCCCTAGCCCAACGGTGGAAGATTGTAATTGCTGGCAGCCCCAACGAAGACGGCCATCAAACCAAAGGGAGGGAGAGGGACTGCTGGGATTAACCCCTTCGTGGACCTCCCCCTGGTAGCAACAACAAATTCAGAAGCCGTCAAAACGTGGCGTTATCTAAGCTCACCCGCCAGGCCCCAAACCCACCCTTCCTTGCGCTTTGTTGGCAAGTGACAGCGGAGATCAATGCCGGAGCCCAAATGCCAACGGTAAAAGAGCAACGCCAGTCAGTATTTCATAGACTAACTGCCCTTATCCCAGTCTCTCAAGCTTCACCGCTTGGAAATACAGCCATTGATCTCGGTGTCATCGTTCAAACGCTTCATACATCAACTCGCCTTTCCCCCCCTTCTTCTTCACAATTGGATTTTCTCGGGCTGGCCTTTTGTTGTTGCTATTATTATGATACTTTCATTTCTTTGCGGGCCGTATTTCCACCACGGGCTTTCCTGAACCACATTTTTTAAAATTAAGTTATCCTTTAAACACAGGCCTGTTTTCTCTTCGCTTTAAAATATATATATATATCGGCTCGGCTTTTTCAAATGGTGCGATTCTTTAACCCGAGCATCTGTTGTACAGTGGAGTAAAAGCTGCCATCTCGTCATCGCTGCCTGATTAGGAAAGACATTTGCCCAAAATAAAACCCCTTGAGAACTTGCGCACAGTGAACGGGCACATCACGGGTTTTATTTGGCGAAGCTCTTCTACCCGAGTGTAAGATCAAAGGAGGCAGGAATAGATTTTTAAATTCTTGAGGCCAGCCATTCTGTTGTTTAAGGGGCTCACAGTTCTGGCTGATTGGTTGAAAAAAGGCCTGTGGTGTTCCCAGACCGGCTGATATTATAATGCCCCTCTACAGATCTGTGGTGTGGCCTCATCTGGAATACTGTATACAGTTCTGCACACTGAATCTCCAAAAGAACATTGCAGAGCTGGAAAATGTATGCAGGATGATTTGGGGGTTGGAACACCTTCCCTACGAGGGAAGGCCGGAGCGCGTGGGGCTTTTTGGTTTAGAAAAGAGACAACTAAGAGAGGGGGGCAGGACAGAGGTTTGTAAAAGAGTCGACAAAGAAAAATTTTCTCCCTCTCTCCAAAACCTAGAATTCGAGGGTATCCAATGAAGCTGATGGGCAGTAGGTTCAGGATGGATCAAAGGAAATACTACTTTAAACAGAGTGAATAAAATGTGGAGTTCACTGCCAAAGGATGTAGTGATGGCCACAGGAATACACAGCTTTAAAAGGGGGTTAGATAGATTCAGGGGGGGGGCAAGTCTATCAGTGGCCATGGAGACTGAGAGGAACCTCCACATTCAGAGGCACTTCAAAGGCAACATCAGGGGAAGGCCTCAGCCTCTACTTCCTGTTGTTGGCCCTCCAGAGGAACTGGGTTGGTCACTGTGTGAGACAGGATGCTGGACTAGATGGGACCATTGGTCTGATCCAGTTGGGCTCTTCTTAATGTTCTTATGAAAGCCTTGGCCTCTACGCCCAGTTGTTGGCCATCCAGAGGAACTGATTGGCCACAGGATGCTGGACTAGATGGGACCATTGGTCTGATCCAGCAGGGCTCTTCATATGTTCTTATGTCCAAAGCAGCCATTTTCTCCATGGGAACTGATCTCTGTCATCTGGAAATTGGTTCTAATTCCAGGAGATCTCCGGGCCCTGCCTGCAGGCTGGCAACAGCTGGCAACCCTAGGGATGGTGGGTAGAGAGGGATACACTCCATATATGTCACTGTCAGCCTTAAGAAACATTCCCTGCGCAAGTTTGCACAAAAGTCCTTTTTTCTTGCTTAGCAAGCTGAAAATTTGCACGCAGGGGCCCACTTGCTTGACCTGAAAATGCCATACCAAATGTGAATTTTAAACTGTGACTGTCTCAGTCTTCTAGATTCAGACTGTTTATTATACAGCATCTCTGTTGAAGTTTAGGAACTCCCTGTTTAAATGCATGTACTCCCAGAGTGCTCACTTGCATGTGCAAATAGAACTCCGCATACAAATCCAAGTCAGAGGACTGAGGGGTGACATGATTGAGGTTTATAAGATTATGCATGGGACAGAGCAGGTAGAGAAAGAAGTACTTTTCTCCCTATCTCACTCCATGAAATTGCTGAGTGGTCGGGTTAGAATGGATAAAAGGAAGTACTTCTCCCAAAGAGTGATTGACACATGGAATTCACTGCCACAGGAGGTGGCGGCGGCTACAAGCATTTGGATTTAAATCCAACAGTATAATACAACAATGTAAGATAAAACGCAATTAAAACCACATTAAACCACATTAAACCACAATATAAAATGAGATAATTCATATGAGAGACAGTTTGGTGTAGTGGTTAAGTGCGCTGACTCTAATCTGGGAGAACCGTGTTTGATTCCCCACTCCTCCACTTGCACCTGCTGGATGATCCTGGGCAAGCCATAGTTCTGTCAGAGCTGTTCTTGAAAAAGAGCCGTTTCTGTCAGAGCTCTCTCGGCCCCACCCACCTCACAGGGTGTCTGTTGTGGGGAGGGGAAGGGGAAGGAGTTTGTAAGCTGCTCTGAGACTCCTAGCGAAGGGCGGGGTGTAAATCCCATCTCTTCTTCTTCTTTGCCATACAACTCTAGTAAAAAGCCAGATACCTTGGTGGTTGATAGTACTAGAAATTAAATTTGCCTGAAATATATAAAATTTGAGATCTCAGACACAGGCGACAAATGGGGGCTGGCCCAAGGAGGAGGATGCCCGCTGCCTCAACCGAAATCCCGGTGGAAGAGCTCCGTCTTGCAGGCCCTGCGGAATTGTTCTTATATCCTGCCTTTCTTCCCAGTGGGGACCCAAAGTGGCTCACGTCATTCTCCTCCTCTGTGTCATCCGGATAACAACCCTGTGAATTAGGTTATGCTGGCTAGTAGTTGGATGGGAGACTGCTAGGGTTGCCAAGTTGATCTTTGCCGGGAGCAGGGAGCGCGCGGCCGGCGTCTGGTGCGCGCGCACCGCACGCACGTCACCCGGAAGTGACGGGAGTACGCCAGATACGCTGGGGGCGGGGGCACGGCCATATAAGGGAAAACCATAGAGTTTTCCCTTGGATGGCCGTGGCCCCGCCCCCAGCGTGTCCGGCGTGGTTGTGTCACTTCCGGGTCATGCGCACGCCGGGGCGGAGTTCCCCCCAGGGCCCGATCCGGCGGCGCCAGGAAACGGGCCTCTGGGGCGGGGTTTTCCCCGCCCCCCAGGGGGACTTGGGATCCCTAGAGACCGCCAAGGAAGTCCAGGGTTGCTACGCAGAGGCGGGCAATGGCAAACCACCTCAGTCCATCTCTTGCCTTGAAAGCCCTACAGGGTCGCCACAAGTAGGCTGCGAAGTAACGCCCCTTTCCACCACCAGGGAAGAGAGACTAAAGGCTTAGGTAAAGGCAAAGGTTTCCCTTGCTCGAAAGCCAGTCGAATCCGACTCCAGGGATGCGGTGCTCGTCTCCGTTTCCAAGCCGAAGAGCCAGCGCTGTCCAAATACATTTCCGTGGTCATGTGGCCGGCACGACTAGACACCGAGGCACACGAAACGCTGTTACCTTCCCACCTATTGATCTACTTGCAATTTCTTGCTTTTGAACTGCTAGGTTGGCAGGAGCTGGGACTAGAGACGGGAGCTCACTTCATCTTGCAGCACTCGGGTCTCGAACTGCCGAACTCCCGACCTTCCAGTCTGCAGTTCAGCATCTTAACCACTTGAGCCACCACAGCCCTAAAGGCTTAGTGCCTCACAAAGCAATTCCATACAGGAGCCGCCCCTGACAGTCATTCACTTTTGAAACAGCCAAATTAATAAACCTCTCAAAAAACTCAAGGTTTATCTCGGCGATTCTTTTTAAAAAGGTAACCATAGCAACGGCACCCGCCATCACACTAATTAGGGCAAATCATTGGGTCCTCCACGGCAGGGCGGGCTTCCTCAAGAAGAAGATATTGCACTTTTAAGGAATCTAATTTATTACGCCGGGACTATAAATTTTATTACGAGAAGCCGATCTCCCCCACAGGAAATTGCTTTAAAACAAGATGCATATCAGCAATTATTGTGTTTTTGTATCATTATCCTAAATTGTCAACAAAGGCGGCGATCATTACAAAGCCGCATAAAAACGGTAATCGTCGGCAGGAGATGGGCCCCAAAGGATCGTATTGGGGAAATCGATTCCAGGAAGGGGGCGGGGAGCGGCTTTCGCCAACTACTACGCAGACAGAAGCTTTACTACAGCACGAAGGGAGAGCAGAGAAGCAAAGGTGGCGTATGGTTCCTAAAACCACTGCTGGCACTTCACCGTTATTGGACACAACAGCAGTGTATTAGACACACAGTGCGTAACATGAGAAGCGGTTGGGGAGGGGGAGAAGACTGACAGTGCAATCCTATGCAGAGTTATTTCACACTAAATTCATTGGAAGGGCATAACTATGCATAGGATTGGTGCAGTGGTTTGGTGTAGTCTGGTGTAGTGGTTAAGAGCGCGCACTCTAATCTGGGAGAACCGGGTTTGATCTCCCACTCCTACACTTGCAGCTGCTGGATGACCTTGGGCAAGCCATAGTTCTGTCAGAGCTGTTCTCTCAAGGACAGTTCTGTCAAGAGCTCTTTCAGCCCCACCTCCCTCACAGGGTGTCTGTTGTGGGGAGGGGAAGGGAAAGCCCTTTGTAAGCCGCTCTGAGACTCCAAGTGAAGGGCAAGGTAAAAATCCAATCTTCTTCTCCTCCTCCTCCTCTTCCTCTTCTTCAATTGGACTGGGAAGTTCACAGCATATCCATGAATACTTTCCCAGAGTCAAAGCTGCCTTCGTCAGATAGAAGTAAGAATTAGGGTGGCCAGGTCCTTCAAAGTGCCCGGTGGGGGACTTTGGGGGGGCGTCACTGGAGGGGGCGAGATCATCACCAATGCGATGAAGTCACGCAGAAGTGACACTATCACATTGGGGACCGGTGGCCCCCCACTTCTTCCCAAAAGCATTTAAAGGGACCCTTTGGGGAAGAAGCAAGGTGGGGGTGTGCACGCCTGCACTCCCAGCTGCAAAATTTGGGGGCTTGGAGTGCAGGCGCCTGGCCCCCACTTCTTCTGAAAAGCATTTAAAGGGCCTCTTTAAATGCTTCCCGGGAGAAGCGAGGGAGAGGTTGCAGGCGCGGGCGGTCGCTCTTGGGGGTAGAGGGTTAAACGCATGATGAAACCAAGGAGACTGATGTAGCAATCCACATGGTTTACTGGTACACATGTAACTATATGAACTTATGTTTGTATTTCTGTATAGTGGTGATGCTGCTTATGTGTGTCTCTAGCATGAATACCTATGCATTATGTATTCAGGGATTGCTGTATGTTGTGTGTTGCTTTGTTCTGCATCTCATGCTTGCCTAGAAATAGGCTGGCCTGGGCCTGCCGTTGCACATACGGACCATGTGCGTCCCTGGAATGTATCCCATGACTCTTTGGGATGGAGAAGACACCGCGCCATTGCACCCACTTGGAGAGCTGTGGAAAATCCCCAGCGAACCCCGGCATTCTTGGAATGGAAAGAGCAAGTGACCCTACTCCCTTAATCTGGTTTGGAGATCTAAAGACAATAGCGTTTATGGCTTTGGAGCAGGAACCAGATCTGCAAATCAAGAGGTGTCCATGGGAACGGAAGATTCACACCTTGCCAAAAGGCACCTTTGATGTAGGAGTAGGATCTGCATATTGCCACCACCCCTCAGGAGAGCGTCATCCCCTCGTCACCCCCTCTTCATCCAGTAGTGATAGTTTAGAGGACGGGTTTGATAGTTTATGGCTGGATAGCACATGCCCCAAAAAGAGTTTATTTAAGGAGAAACTCTCCTTTGTCTCTCTGGTTAACCCACCCTTCCCATAGCAGTGCACTAAGGTGCTACAAGTGACTCTACTACTTAAGTTCTCCGGGAGTCGCGACCCAGAGAGCTCACACGTGGTTTGGCTGGTCCTACCTGTGTGCCTTGGAGTTCACGAGCTGCTGCTTTCGGCTGCCCAGCGTTCCAAGGAGGGGAGTTCTTCCTCAGCTGGACCTCAGATGAGTATAGCCGTGCCCCATTGTGTCTTCCCCATTTTGATGCTTTTGTTATTTTCTATGCTGTAATTGTTCTAATGTACTTTTGTAACTAAGGAGCTTGTATGAATTTGTGTGATTCCGATTTTGTATGCCTGATGAAAAACCTTTAGTAAAGACAACATTTATTTAAGGACTAGCGTGTTGTCTCACTTCCTGGGATATAGCCGAGCGTCTCATTCGCCATCCGACCTCTGTATAGACTGGTATAGAACTTACGCACAGCCACAAACACCCAATTTTCCTTGGTAGATAACTTGGATTGGGTCTCCAGGAATTTCCTGGAGAAGTTGGCATAACACACAACAAAGACAAACGGCCGGCTGGCCAACTATATACATACCTGGGGACACACCCCTAGGTCCCGTTGGTGGGTTTAAATCTCCCGCCACGGTCCCATTGGTCCCCCAGTGGAGAGACCAGGAGCCTAGTCCCCATTGTTACTCCAGATTCAAGCTCTGGAGTGTTCGCTGACCTCTGGTGGCGGTCAGCAGACACAACACCTCCCCAAGCCAGCTGGCTGGTGGTGGGAAGGAGCCCCCAAAATCGGGGAACCCCCTGCTGGGACCGGGGGTCTGGCAACCCTAGTAAGAATGGAGATCCCTGAGCCCTTATATCCCATTTTATATCCCATTATATTTTGCATTGTATCTTTGCATCCTAGAACCATAGAGTTGGAAGGGACCTCCAGGGTCATCTAGCCCAACCCCCTGCACAAGGGGGTTCACAAACACCTCCCCCTCCACACCCCCAGTGACTGCTGTTGCACACTCAGAAGACAGCAAAAAAACCCACCAGGATCCCCGGCCGAAAATGGCTTCCTGACCCCAACGTGGCGATCGGCATTTCCCTGGGCATGTAAGAAAGGGCCACAAGAACTAAGCACTGAGGCAACCCTTCCTGCCCCCCTTCTTATGACTTCCTTCTTTTCAATGCCCCTCCCACATTCTGGCCGGGATATAAGGGCTCAGGGATCTCCATTCGTACTTGAATCTGACGAAGAGATAGAGTTACAGGTCCCCCCCTGGCCACCAGCGTGTGTGTGTGTGTGTGTGAGAGATAGGGTTGCTATATCCACGTCGAGAAATCCTTGGAGACTTGGGGAGGGCAAGGACTTCAGTGGGGTACAATGCCATACAGCCCACCCTCCAAAGCAGCCATTTCCTCCAGGCGAACTGATCTCAGTTGCCCGGAGGTCAGTAGTAATCGCGAGAGATCCCCAGCCACCCCCGGAGGTTGGCCACCTTAGAACAGGGCCCGAGTTGTCAGCGTGGTTAAACACGCTCAGCTTACTTGAAAAGAAACGGGAGGGCGTACGTGCCTGAGGGAGAGTTTAAAAAAAAAAACGGGAAGAGAGAAATGAGGATGGCAAACTCCGAGAGGCCGTAACCAATTTAATAAAAAAAAAGACTGTGTTTTTGGGTTTGTGTTTTCCCCTCATGTCAAGAGAGCTTCAATATCCTAATGTGGTGAAGAGACGGGAGTCTAAATTTAGATGATGTAACCCAAGGTAAACACAACGGCCTCTCCCCGGTTCTCGTGCCTCCCATTTAACACACAGGTGGGGTGTTTCATTTGTATTTTGCTCTTATTGTTAGCACTTGTGAACACTTGTGGTTCATTGACTCAGCCTCATTACCCCTGGAGATTGTTTGCTCATCTGTTTGCCGGAATTTAATTACGAGAGCACAACTGCTGGAATTCAGAAAACGCTCCAACCAACTGCGGCGCATCCCTCCTCCCGACGGTTAGGAAGTCACTTTGCTTCCTCGTGAGCATATTCCAAAGGCCTGGCATGTCGGTGCCACGTTTGACGGTCATCCCCTCCCTCCAAAGGACTCTGGGAACCGTAGTTCAGAGGCCAGAGGTTGTTTGGCTGCTTAATGAAACTACAGTTCCCGGGACTCTTGGGAGAAAATCATACCCATCGAATGCTACATTGCATCCGGCTGGACATGTCTCCTTTGGACCTATGTCCTCTCCTGCCCAGATAGCCTCTCCTGATTTCTTCTGTCGAATAAACTAGTCCTTGATACTGTGTGTAGGGTCACCTGGCAACTGGTGGGAGCTTGGGGGGACAGGGGCATGGGGGGTAGATGTGCCATGATGTCACTTTCGGGAAAACATAGAAGTGACTTCTGGTAGTTCTAGGAACTGCCGGAAACTGTTATAAGGTCCTTTCTGCATGATAAAAAGTAGAGACATCACCCTGCCAACAAAAGTCCACATGGTCAAAGCAATGGTATTCCCAGTAGTCATGTATGGTTGCGAGAGTTGGACTATAAGGAAGGCCGAGCGCCGAAGAATAGATTCTTTTGAACTATGGTGCTGGAGAAGACTCTTGAGAGTCCCTTGGACTGCAAGAAGATCAAATCAGTCAATCCTATAAGAAATCAACCCTGACTGTTCCCTGGAAGGCCAGATAATGAAACTGAAGCTCAAATACTTTGGCCACCCAATGAGAAGGGAGCACTCACTGGAGAAGACCCTGATGCTGGGAAAAATTGAAGGTCAAAGAAGACGGGGACAGCAAAGGATGAGATGGTTGGACAGTGTCATCGATGCAAAGAACATGAAGTTGAGCAAACTTCAGAGGACGGCAGAAGACCGGAAGGCCTGGCGCGATCTGGTCCATGGGGTCGCGAAGAGTCAGACTCGACTGTGCGACTGAACAACAACAACAACCGCACTAGACCTTTAATCCTGGTTCAACCCTGTCCCTGAACTTACATTCTACACTACACGTGAGGTAGTCACCCCTGTAATTATCTCGGGGTATATTTTTGTTTCCACATTACATTGAGGTCACCCTGATTTCACCCCAAACTTGTCCCGGGATGGACAGATGCTGTTATAACCAGGGATAAATGCAAGGTATCGTGTCGCGAGTTGAACTCTGATAAAACCAGGGATGAGATCCAAGTGTGGAAAGGACCTATGTTTCCTAGAGCTAACCGATGCCACCTCTGTGTCTTCCCCAGATGTGGTGTCATGGTGCACACGGCGCCCACAGTGCTACATTTCCCCCACTGCCAACTCTGAGTTGGGAAATTCTTGGTGGTTTGGGGGTGGAGCCTTGGAGAGGGCAGGTTTTGCGGAGAGGAGGGATATCAGCGGAGTACGATGCCATCGAGTCTACCGGTCCAAAGGAGCCCTTTTCGCTAGGAAGAACTGATCTCTTTAGTCTGGAGATCAGCAGTAATTCTGGGTGAACTTCAGGCCCCACCTGGAGGTTGGTGACCCAGCAAACAGCTCTTTTTCTGCCAAAGGAAAGGTAATTAGCGGAAAGCGCAACCCAAAGATTACTACAGTAACAACAATAATATTTGTAGAAGGAAAAACTGCCTTCAGGCATGTTTGCAGATTATGCCTACAAAACCTGGATTCCAATTAAAAATATTTCCGTGAACTAACAAAATTTGCAGCATTCTTTCCTAGCCAAATCTGTGGCCAAATGCGGTATATCTTGGGGGTGGAGAGGCAGTGGTGAAAGTAGAGGGAATTTGCTAGTGATAAAAGCAGGGTTGCCAATTTCCTGATGGGGCGTGGAGATCTGGTATGTCAGCTCATCTCCAGACGACAGAGATCAGTTCCCCTGGAGGAAAATGGCTGCTTTGGAGGGCGGACTCTGTGGCATTGTACCCCAATGAGGTCTCTCCTCTCCCCAAACCTCCAATAATTTCTCAGCCCAGAGTTGGCAACCTGAGATAAAAGTACTTCCTGCTGCTGTCAAAAGGCAGGGTTGGGGAGAGGGTGTGAGTGAGAGCAAACCTTCAAAAATATTTCAGGGTAACAGAGCTAACATGACTGAGGCAGGTCACCCCTCTCGAACTATTAGCTAAGCGGAGAGGAGTGGAGAGGGGCGCAAGGAAAAAGGCGACGGGGAGGGGGAGAAACGCTACTGAAAAGGACAATCACTTGAGCGAACATGTTGTTTAGATGATTAAAAAAAACAAACAACCCAAAATCACCCAGATCATATTCAGTTATTACTGTGGCAGAAAATATAATTCTGCCGCTTTCACACATCATTATTTACCACGTCAAGGAATTAATTGACACTACAAAATATCACATCAAAAGTCTTCTCGGTGTTAGCAGCAGGCAAAAATGCTGTGGCTTTACTTTGGAAAGATACTAGAAGCCCTCAACAACGTCACTAGCATCCTAAACTCTGGAAGTTTTATATAATGTCAAAAATAACGGAAAATGTGAATGATAAAAACTCATATGTGTCTTCCTTAGATCATGCTAGGATCTGGTTTCCTATTCTGGGATATTTAATTGAACAGGGCGAAATTCCTGCTACTGTTAACGATTTAAACTTCTGGTAAGATTTGATTTACTTCCTTGTTTTTTGGGATTGTACCCCGACATTGTAATTTGGACGATTTAATGTTTTGTATAATCTTTACGCTCTTTTTCTGTGCACTCTGACTTACCTGTTTGTTAACTGTTATTTTCATTTTACATTTATTAATAAAATGTTATATATAAAAAAGTCTTCTCCGTATGCTCTGGTATTTCACAGATGGAACTAAGGCGGCATTCGCAACCTCTAGTTCACACTAAGGACCACTGGCCGGTTTGGCCAGGGATCCTGGAGGAGTTATTTTGCCATCTTCTGGGCATGGAACAGCGATCACTGTGGGTGCGGAGGGAGAGGTATTTGTGAATTCCCTGCCTTGTGCAGGGAGTTGGACTAGATGACCCTGGAGGTCCCTTCCAACTCTATGATTCCATGATTCTATGACTTGCCCCCCATTATACATAGCTGAAGGTTCTTCCCTACCTGCTGTGCCCACTGAAGATGGAATATCCTGAGTGCCCCACAGAATTGTATAGTGTTAACCATTAAGCAGTATTACGTGAACATGGATACTGGTTATCGTCTAACAGGTTTTGCTTTTAAAAAAGTGTCAAAGCAAATATGCAAACCACGGCTGAAGATAAACCACTTTCATTTTGGTTTATGGTTCAGAACACACTAGGGTTGCTAACCTCCAGCTCCTCCGAGATCTCCTCCGCTATTACAATTCATGGTTGGGGTCCTGGAGACCAAGCCCTGTGAGGAAAGGCTGAGGGACTGGGGAATGTTCAGTCTGGAGAAGAGGAGGTTGAGGGGGGACAGGATGGCTCTCTTGGAGTATTTGAAGGGCTGTCCCTCAGAGGAGGGCAGGAAAGGCCGAGGGACCAGGGAATGTTCAGTCTGGAGAAGAGGAGGCTGAGGGGGGACAGGATGGCTCCCTTGAAGTATCTGAAGGGCTGTCCCTCAGAGGAGGGCAGGACAGGCTGAGGGACCTTGGGAATGTTCAGTCTGGAGAAGAGGAGGCTGAAGGGGGGCAGGATGGCTCTCTTGGAGTATCTGAAGGGCTGTCACTCGGAGGAGGGCAGGAAAGGCTGAGGGACTTGGGAATGTTCAGTCTGGAGAAGAGGAGGCTGAGGGGGGGCAGGATGGCTCCCTTGAAGGGCTGTCCCTCAGAGGAGGGCAGGAAAGGCTGAGGGACTTGGGAATGTTCAGGCTGGAGAAGAGGAAGTTGAGGGGGGTCAGGATGGCTCCCTTGAAGTATCTGAAGGGCTGTCCCTCAGAGGAGGGCAGGAAAGGCTGAGGGAGTTGGGAACGTTCACTCTGGAGAAGAGGAGGCTGAGGGGGGACAGGATGGCTCTCTCGAAGTATCTGAAGGGCGGTCTCTTCGAGGAGGGCAGGGAGCTGTTCTTGTTGGCAGCAGAGGAGAGGACTCGCAATCAGGGGCTTTAATTAAGGGCGGGAAGGTACCGGCTGGATCTTAGGGAAAACGTTTTTACATTCAGAGTTGTTTGACAGTGGAATCAGCTGCCAGGGGAGGTGGTGAGCTCCCCTTCACTCGCCGTCTTTAAGTGGCGGCTGGACAAACACCTGCCAGGGATGCTCTAGGCTGATCCTGCATTGGGCAGGGGGTCGTAGTATATGGCCTCTATGGCCCCTTCCAACTCTGGGATTCTAGGATTCTATCTCTGGGCGGCCAAGGTCAGTTCCCCTGGAGAAAAGGCTGCTTTGGAAGGTGGACGCAGTGGCATTATACTCTGAAGTCCCTCCCCTCCCCAAACCCCGCCCTCCTCAGGCTCCACCCCCAAAATCTCCAGAGCCGGCAAGCCCAGCGCAAACACACACAATTAAAAGTCCAACACAGCAGTGATCAGTAAAAACGACACAGTAAAACAAGCACTAAAATGAACATCACAGTTTAAATGTCATAAACTCATTAAAATGCCGCAACAGCAAAAAAACCACCCCCCAAAGCGGGCTATAAAAGGGAGGTGTAGTGGTTTAGAGTGTCAGACTAGAATCGGGGAGATCCCGATTTGAATCTCCACCCTTCCACGGAAGCTCGCTGGGTGACCTCGGGCCAGTCCCACGCTCTCAGTTTCACCTACCTCACAGGGTTGTTGTGAGGATAAAATGGAGGAGAGGAGAACAACATAGGCCTCCTTGAGTCCCCATTCGGGAGAAGCATGGTATCAATCAAGGAAATAGAATTAAAACTAAAATTGTATTTTATTTGTGAAATGAATGTACCGTGTCGATGTGCTTGGGATCTGAGTCGTGGGTTCGTTTCTTCCCATGCTTGGTTTAGGGTTGCTAACCTCCAGGTGGGGTGTGGAGATTTCCTGCAATTATGACTGATCTCCAGATGACAGATATCCATTCCACTGGAGAAAATGGCTGCCTTGGAGGCAGTGTTCCCTCTACGCTGAGTGAGTGTGAGCCAGCTCACAGTTTTTTACCCTCCGGCTCATACATTTTTCTCTTAGCTCGGGAAGGAGGGCTCCAGAGCAAACTAATTTATGCAGCAGCCCAATCGCTCGCTCACCACTTTAATGCCAGTAGCTCACGAAGTAGAATTTTTGCTCACAAGACTCCACAGGTTAGAGCAGGGGCGTCGAACTCATTTGTTATGAGGACCGGATCCGACATAAATGAGACCTTGTTGGGCCGGGGCCATGAGTGTCATAAAATGTAATCCCAGGTAGTGGAGATATAAATTTTATAAAAGACACAAACACTAAGGGTTTTTTTTAAACTTAAAATAAAAACATGCTTAAAACATAAGCACTCTTGCACTATTTTGTTTATTGAGCAGTGTCCGATAACTGACACCTCTCGCTCTGAATTACTGCATCAAAATGTCTGTGCTGTCGCAATCTTGAGTATGCCGTTCAGGTGTGTATCTATAAGCTGCAAACCTACGATGACGCAGCAGCAGCAGAACTGGAAGAAGAAGCAGAAGACAGCCAGTTCTACTGCGGGCCTGATAGAAACCCTCTGGGGGCCTCCTCCGGCCCCTGGGCCGCATGTTTCACACCCCTGGCTTAGAGGGAACATTGCTTAGGTGGATTCTTCGGCATTATACCCTGCTGAGGTCCCTCCCCTCCCCCAACCCTCCCCTCCCCAGGCTCCACCCCCCCCCAAATCTCCAGGAATTCCCCAACCCAGAGAAGGTATCCCTAGCTTGGTTGTTGCTCAGAATTCATCACTTCCAGAGAGGCGGCGCCGTGAGCTTCTTGGCTTCCCAGACGTCCTATGGAACGCCCACCCTCCTCCCCTGTAAAGAATGACTCTCATCTTGCCATTAAGGTGGCTTTCAACGCTAATATCTTTTTTTTCCTCCCGGCATGCTGTCAAGGTGAGACGCCAGATCCACAGCCGGCTGATCTGCCACATACACAGAACTACAAATTGAGTTTTCAACTCCACGAAAAACAAATCCCTCTTTCTTTAAGGGGCGTCCTGAGACACAAAATTAGATCTCTTTCGGCGGAATCATGAGGATGAGACATCACTTTTGACGTGCAAAATGATATTGTAAACCTTGGGAAATGAACCAGCGAGAATATTTACAGGAATGATAACTTGGCTGTCTGTTGTGTGCCGAGTGCATTTCTTTTTTTAAAGGGTGGGGGGGGGGGGGGGGGGAGAGACAAAATTAGTCTAGATTTACGGAGACGGGACTGCCTTGTGTAGACTCCCCAGCCTCCCTCTAAGTAGCCACTTCTGGCTGCTGACAAAACTATCTCACAACAAAAGTTTACGAAAAGTGGGGGACAGCAGGTGTGAGATGAAGGAGAAGAGGAGATTGGATTTATACCCTACCCTTCACTAGGAGTCTCAGAGCGGCTTACAAACTCCTTTCCCTCCCCCTCCCCACAACAGACACCCTGTGAGGTAGGTGGGGCTGAGAGCAAGGCTCCCTCTAAGCTGTGGAGTCCTGTGAGCAAAAATTCTACTTGGTGAGCTCCTGGCATTAAATCTGTGAGCGAGCGATTTGGCTGCTGCATGAATTAGTCTGCTCTGGAGCCATCCTTCCTGAGCTCAAGCAAAAATCTGTGAGCCGGAGGCTAAAAAACTGTGAGCTAGCTCACACTAACTCAGCTTAGAGGGAACACTGGCTGAGAGAGCTCTTTCCGGAACTGCTTGTGAGAGGACACCTCTGAAAGAACTTGTGACTGACCCGAGGTCACACCAGCAGCTGCATGTTGGAGGAGTGGGGAATCAAACTCAGTTCTCCCAGGTTAGAGTCCGCACACTTAACCAAACTCCAAACTCCAGATGGGGCCTGGGGACCTCCTGGAATTTCAGCTGATCTCCAGACTGCAGAGATCATTTCCCCTGGAGAAAATGGCTGCTTTGGAAGGGGGACTCTATAGCATTACACCCTGCTGAGGTGAGATCCCTTCCCTCCCCAAAACCTGCCCAGGTTTCACCCCCCAAAAAACATCCAGAGATGGCCACCCGATGTATTCCCGACTTGGACAGCCTGTAAAGCTTCAAACAGGCACCGCAATCTATCTTGCGAGTGGCCACGACTCAGGATTAAACTTCTATTAAAACTAAATTGAATGATTAAACCCCAAACGCCATGCCAAGCACAATGTTTTAATTCTGTTAAGATTGCATAGGATTTGCCGGGAAAGGGGAATAGTAGAAGATGTGATCTACCGTCCTGCCTGAAAGCCCTAAGAAACTCTACAGACTTCATCAAATTAATGAAGATCCTGCCCAGTGTGTCTATAATAATATACATACAAGAAGCTGACAGATACTCCGGGCTATGTTTACTTTTTAAAAAAATCCAGGAGAGCAACGGCGTCAGTCTGTCCTTGCTGAAACAACAAAAAGTCTTGTGGGATCTTGAAGACTAGAATATAAAGATGTAAAATCGGCCCTGCTGGATCAGATGTAGTCCAGCCCATGTAGTCCAGCACTCTGTCTCACACAGTGGCCAAACATGTGGTGGAACGATGCTAAATGAGGGACAGAACTTGGTTTAATTATAGTGGTATGCCACAGTTTTTTTCGGTTTAAGGTAAAGGTAAAGGTTTCCCTTGCTTGAAAGCTAGTCGAATCCGACTCTAGGGGGCGGTGCTCATCTCCATTGCCAAGCCGAAGAGCCAGCGCTGTCCGAAGACTTTTCCATGGTCATGTGGCCAGCGTGACTAAACGCCGAGGCGCACGGAACACTGTTACCTTCCCACCGAAGTGGTACCTATTGATCTACTTGCAGTTTCCTGCTTTTGAACTGCTAGGTTGGCAGGAGCTGGGGCCAGAGACAGGAGCTCACTCCGTCACGCGGCACTCAGGTCTTGAATTGCCAAGCTACCGACCTTCCAGTCTGCATCTCGACGTCTTAACCTTTAATACTCAACAAATTAATCTGTCTGAGCTGTGTTTTCAGACAGAAGGGGTAGCTTTGTTGGTCTGCAATCACAGAACTAGTTTCAAGTCTAGTAGCACTGTAGATAGGGTTGCCAGCTTCCAGGTGGGAGCTGGAGATCTCCAGCCATTATAACGGATATCCAGGCGAAAGAGATCAATTCACCTGGAGAAAATGAATGATTAAACAGCTTAAATCTTTGGAAGGTGGACTCTGTGGCATTATTACCCGATTGAAGTCCCTCCCATAAGAACATAAGAGAAGGCAAATTTTGGATCAGGCCAATGGCCCATCTAGTCCAACACTCTGTGTCACGTAGGTGCCAAAAAATACCAGCTGCCATCAGGAGGTGCTCCAGTAGAGCCAGGACACTAGAAGCCCTCCCTTCCTCAAACTCTGCCCTCTACAGACTGATCTCTGCCATCTGGAGATCAAATGTTCTGGCAGGAGACCTTCAGGGCTGACCTGGAGGTTGGCAACCCTAAAACATGGGTATGAGAACCACACCTCCAGCTCCCTCATGCAAAGCTGCAATTTGGAAGTGTCTGCTGGGGGAGGGAGATAAAACCATTAGGGTGGCCATTAAGAGGAAGAGGAAGGAGAGGAAGAAGAGGAAGAAGAAGAAGAGGAGGAAGAGATTGGATTTATACCCCACCCTTCACTCGGAGTCTCAGAGCGGCTTACAAACCCCTTTCCCTTCTTCCCACAACAGACACCCTGTGAGGTAGGTGGGGCTGAGAGAGCTCTGAGAGACCTGTCCTTGAGAGAACAGCTCTGACAGAACTAGGGCTTGCCCAAGGTCATCCAGCAGGTGCGAGTGGAGTAGGGTTGCCAAATGGGGCCGGGGGCCGGGGAAGCCCCCGCTTTGACGGCCCGATTTTTGACGCGACAAAAATCGGGCCCGGGGGAAATCCCACCCCCACGTGCGCATCACCCGGATGTGACGTCGCACGCTGGGGGCGGGCGCGGCGGCGGCGTGAAAACGATTTTTCAACCCTAGAGTGGAGGAGTGGGGAATCAAACCCGGTTCTCCCAGATTAGGCCCCCCGCACTTAACCACTACACCAAACTGGCTTAAGAGATGGTGGGAGCTGCAACAGAAGAGACGCGGGACACCCGGTGTCTGTCAGTGCCATCCCAAGCAGAGTTATACCCTCCTAAATCAATTGAGGGCCGTGGGCTTAGAAGGGAGTAACTCTGGTTAGGACTGCATTGTATTTATTTAGGTTTTATTGGTCAAAACAGTTCTGTCCCACCTCTCCTCGTGGTTAGGGTTGCCAGATCCATGTTGAGACGCTCCTGGAGATTTGGGGATGGAACATGGGAAGGGCAGGGTACAATGCCTTACAGTTAGGGTTGCCAACCCCCCCGGTTTGCCAGGGGTCCCCCATTTTTTGGGGGGGTTCTACCCGCCGCCAGCCAGATGGCCAGTGGGGGAAGCCCCACCCCCAACACCCACAGCCACCCATCTCTCTCCCTTTAAGTGTGTGCAACCCGTCTTTCATCCCAAGGGCAGACTCCGCAAGCTGCAGGGAAATGCCAGCTTCGTTCTTAAAAGGGAAATGCAGCTGCTCTTAAAGGGGAAACGCCTGCTGCCGGCTACTTTAAGTGCAGAGAACTGCCGTTTCTGGAGATCCGGCGCATGGGCGGGTGGGGCGGGGGGGCGGCAGACGTCCCCAACGTGACGTCATCACGTTGGGGATGCCCCACCCCCTCCAGGAACGCCCCCAAAGTCCCCCGCTGGGGGTGGAAGATGGACTTGGCAACCCTACTTACAGTCCACCCGCAAAAGCAGCCATTTTCTCCAGGGGAGTTGATCTCTGTAGTCTGGAGATGAGCTGTGATGCCAGGAGATCCCCAGGCCCCACCTGGAGGCTCAACAAGCACACAGGGAAACATGGCTAACTTAGGTAAACACAGAAAACACTACTATGTTTAGGCTTGAAAGCTAACTGTGTCAAAATGTGAAAGAAAATTCAAAGGGGCTAGAATGCTAACATGGAAGAAATATATACTTCAACTAGAAATGTCAATTACTCAGATATATTTGTTCCTTTCCATCTTTATTTTTTCTCTTTTGTAGAAAATAGATAAATATTAGTATATTATAGATAAAATGAAATATAGCAGATAGGATATAGCTAAATTAGTTATCGGGAATAGAATTTTGGTTTGAAGGTATATGTAATGAAATATAACCAAAGTAAGGGGGGAAATGGTAATCTGCGTATAAAAATGATGTTGTGAGCGAGATCTTTGGCTAGATATGTTAAAATGCACTGCTCTTTCTTTTTTTTCTTTTCTGTAATATCTAAAAAACTAATAAATTTTGCCCACACGTGGGCAATTTAAAAAAAAAGAAAAGAAAACACCATGTTGAAATAATACACACAATATTCACATGCACTTATAGCTAAATATATTTGATTTATATACACAACATCCACTCTAGGGTATTGTAAACACTTTCAAACTACAACATCAATGTTTCAAACACTTGCAAACTAAATTACATAACACGAAGAGGCCATAATTGCAGAAACCCACCCCAGATTTACCTGATGGATCATCACTTGGGAAATGTACAATAGATTGCTCCATTGTTTGGTACACATTACTGTACATTGGTATCTATCCTCCATCAGGAAGAAGACAGTTTATGCTGGAGTCGCTATAAGTGCATGTGAATATTGTGTGTATTATTTCAACACGGTGTTTTCTGTGTTTACCCACCTGGAGGCTGGTATCCCTACTCAGGGTTCAAGGTGGCATTCAGTAAGAAGAGAAGAGATTGGGTTTATACCCCACCCTGGACTTTCCGCACTTGGATCTCATCCCTGGTTTTCAACTCGCAACACAATACCTTGCATTTATCCCCGGTTATAACAGCATCCATTTATCTTGGGACAAATGTGGGGCAAAACTGGGGTGACCTCAATGTAATGTGGAAACAAAAAATACCCCAAGATAAGTACAGGGGTGAATTTGAGTGTAATGTAGAATGTAAGTTCGGGGACATGGTTGAACCAGGATTTAAGGTCTAGTGCGGAATTACCTTCAGGGCGGCTTACAATCTCCTTCCCCTCCCCACAACAGACACCCCGTGAGGAAGGTGGGGCCGAGAGAGCTCTTTTGAGGACTGTTCTCTTGGGTGAACAGCTCTGAGAGAACTTGTGAATGACCCAAGGTCACACCAGCAGCTGCATGTGGAGGAGTGGGGATGCAAACCCGGTTCTCCCGGATTAGAGTCCGCACTCCTAACCAATGCACCAGACTGGTAAGAGTGAACAACAATTTCAGCTCAAAACCATTTATAAAAAGCAAACCAACCCCAAAGTTTCTCCCACCCTCCCCCCTTAAAAAACGCCTGGCCATTCAAGCACCCATCTGAACCTGCAGCTGGCTCACGGAGGCCGGAAGCCAACGCCAACCACCTTCCCACCGATCTGCTTGAAACACAAGGCAGCAGCTACCACCTTCCAAAGCACTTTGCACCCCTCCCCCCCCGCTTCTCTTGCAAGGGGTAGAGCCGGTTTCTGAACTTGACACGTCGAACTGCATCCTGCACGTGAACACCAAACGCGGCTGCGATCTCTCGACCGTACGGGAGAGAGATCCTCCAGCCGCAAGGAAACAAGTCTGCCAAGGGAGAGCACCCAGCCCCCAAGCTCAGCCCCGGGCCTTCCACTGCTCGGCTGACAAACCGCCCTTGTCTGTTCCCTCCCTCTACATTCCTTCAGCAATAATCAAGGACGACAACGTGGCAAGCACAGATTCCTTTTGTCTGCCAGACCAAAGAGATCCAAAAAACCAACAACACCCTTCTTCTTCGGGATAGAAATGAACAAATTCCTTGGTTGAAATACAGACATCATCAATGCAAAAAAACCCCCAAAGCTCATTAGAAGAAGAACCCCCTTTTCCCCCCTTTCCCAGAAGAGCTGGCAACAGGGGATTCCTTCCCCATGTTACCACCCTCCCCCTTCTGAATGGAAATCAGCCCCCAACCCCTTTCTATTTTCTATCCAGCACTCGTCTTCTGGCTGTCAAGGTGTACGTCTTTTCCAAATCCCCTCCTGTTTCGCAATTGCCGCACGAGAGGCCTATATAGACAATACGGCATCCGAAAAACATCTCCATCTCCATATATTTATACACATGCGTGCATTATCTTTACATGCGTGATTGGGGATAATGGATGATTTGTGAAGTTATCTATTATGAGAAATAATCAAGATTAATGAGGCCTGTGGCAGTCGCTGAATGTCTCCCGAGATTTATTACACAGGTTGTTCTTTCCTTCTGGCGCCGTCAAGAGGCCCATAACAAATGCAAATAGAGACGTGGATTAATTGCAAAATGCCGAGCCGAAAGCCACCGCG
This sequence comes from Gekko japonicus, assembly GCF_001447785.1. Classification (NCBI taxonomy): domain Eukaryota; kingdom Metazoa; phylum Chordata; class Lepidosauria; order Squamata; family Gekkonidae; genus Gekko; species Gekko japonicus. The sequence continues at coordinate 222,302 of NW_015170310.1, read as the reverse complement.
ACGTGGATGTGAGTCAATTTCCACAACGGGACGGGCCCGAGTGAGTTCTTCAAAAGTGAAAAGACTGCTTGAACGTGTATTCGTTGGAATAGTTTGGAGTGGTCTAGGTCCAAGCCTGGTCAGATCAACAAATCCACCTCCCTAGACAGCTGAGTCCACTGTTGAACCAATGCCATGTACAGCAGGACTATCAAATATCGTGATTGGGATGTTATGCCTCTGTTGATGCACTCCAAGATCGCATTAGCCTTTTTTGTCGCTGCATCACACTGGCTGCTTATATTTCATTTACGGTCCACCCATACCCCAAGATCTTGTTCCCACACACTGCCACCCAGAACTGTATCCCCCATCTAGTCTGCGTGTTCCTCATTTTTGTTACCCAGATGTGGAACTCGGTGCTTATCCTTGTTAAATTGCATCTTGTTCACATCCACCCACTTTTCTAGCATGTTCAGATCTTGTTGAATTCTATATCCTCTGGTGTATTTGCTGCTCTGCCCAATTTGGTGTTATCTGCAGATTTAACGACTAGACTCTCCACACCCTCATCCAGATAATTTATTTAAAAAGAATATATTGAAAAGTACCAGGCCCAGAACCAACCCCTGTGGCACCCCACTGGGCACCTCCCTCTATTCAAATGAAACTGCACTGGCTCAATCCACATGTGGAAACCATTCATACCCAATCACGTGTGACGTTAATACTGCCCAAACCCCATATATGTTCTGGATATACATCTTGGTAAGGCATGCTTGACCATAGGTTCAGTGCGCACATGTGAAAGAAACACGAGTGTGATCGTGACAGGGTTTTCCTACATGGAAGTCATTTCTATGCAGGAGATTGTCCTGGGTCAAGCACTAGCCCAAGGGTTTCCACAGAAGATTTTAATTGAAGGTGGTTTTTGCTTTATCCTGGAATGTGCTTGTTTATTGAGATCAATAGCAATTCATTTAGAAATCCCTATACAGTTTGGGACCACCATAACTGAAAGACCACCTCCTTTCTTAGGAACCTCCTCGACCACTATGGTCATCTTTGTAGGCCCAGCTTTGGATGCCCCCGTCTTCTGAGATCAGGCAGGTGGTAACCCAGGGCAGGGCCTTCTCAGTCGTGGCACCCAACTCTGGAACTCCCTCCCCAGGGAGATCCGCCTGTCCCCTTCTGTTACCATCTCCGCCAGTGCGTGAAAACCGTTTTGTTTCTCTTGGCATTCCCTCAGTACCCTCCCTCCTGACCAACCTTTTAACTATTGTCTTTGACGGCTCTGTACATATTTTAAACTCTGTTTTTAATTGCTATAATGATGAGTTTTTAAACTTTTAACAGTTTTAAAATGCGATTTTGTCAGGCATGTTTTAATTTGTTAGTCACCTTTGTGGAAAGATATAAATTTTGTAGAACAACAACAACAACAACAACAAAATGGGAAGGATTCCCCCTCCGCCCGGTCTTTTATTATTAATAATATAAATTACTCTCTAAGCGTTCTCTAAGTTATTGTCCTCTCTGTTTCGCTCTTGTTCACATGCACACATAAAGACATACCTTTCCTATAATTTACACAGCACCTGGCACACTGGCGCACACCAGGAATGTCCCTCCCACAAGCTCTCCCTTGAATGTCCAGTATAATGAAATTACAACTTGGCCCATGGTAAAGTTGATTTATTCACTTAACCGTTTATATATTTATGCCCAGAGTTTTTATATATTTACGTCCAGAACAACCTTATTCTCCGCAAATTTTGTAGAACAACAACAACAACAACAAAAATGGGAAGGATTCCCCCTCCGCCCTGTCTTTTATTATTAATAATATAAATTACTTTCAAAGCGTTCCCTAAGTTATTGTGCTCTCTCTTTCGCTCTTGTTCACACGCACACATAAACGCATACCTTTCCTGTAATTTACACAGCACCTGGCACACTGGCGCACACCAGGAATGTCCCTCCCACAAGCTCTCCCTTGAATGTCCAGTATAATGAAATTACAACTTGGCCCATGGTAAAGTTGATTTATTCACTTAACCGTTTATATATTTATGCCCAGAGTTTTTATATATTTATGCCCAGAACATCTTTACAGTGGAAATCCAGAATGGTTTACAACCTTATTCTCCCGTTTTGTGTAGTGGTTAGAGCAGCAGGACTCTAATCTGGAGAACCAGGTTTGACTCC
>NW_015170310.1:205366-219931 GCF_001447785.1 Gekko japonicus | reverse complement strand
AAGAGAGACTGAATGGTTCCAGGTCTCCCAGTGGGTTTCCATGGCAGACTGAGGATTTGAACCTAGGTCTTTCAGATCCTAAACTGACCCTTTAACCACTGCATCACTCTCAAAAGGGCAGACAGAAACAGGTGAAGAGGGTACGGTTGCTAGCCTCCGAGCCTGGAGGTCTCCCAGAATTACAACTGACCTCCAGACTACAAAGACTGGATCTTCTGGAGAGACTGGAGGGTGGACTCTATGGCCTTCTACCCTGCTAAGGTCCCCCCTGCCCAAACCCTCCCCTTCCAAGTCTCCCTCCCCCCAAATCTCCAGGTATTTCCTAACCAGGAGTTGGCAACCCTAGGAGAGGGCCTACTTTGTTCTGTAGGTGGGGTCAGAGAGTTTTCTTTCCCTGCTGCAGGAGAAGAGAAATTATCTTCCTAGAGACCTCCTAGGAATCCTCGATATCACTTAGGAATGGAAGGGGGGGGGGAGGCTGTCCTAGTTACCGGTTTCTGGGTAAATAAATAAGTGTTGTAGATAAAACAAATAGATCAAGCATTCTCTCCTAACATCATTCAGAAGATTAGATTATATGCTAGGTCCTCGCAAAATCAATCTTGTGATACGGTTGTTTACAAACAGTAGGCATCACTAAGCGCCTGATGGAACAACAGGCGAAACATGAAGTTATGAGCATCGAGTGGATCTAAAAGAGATATCATGTCTCCCTGTTTTTATTATTTCACAAAGCACCATGGCAGGCCCGTAGCCAGCATTTTGTGGCTTGTGGGGCAATTCCCCCCCCCCCGGGTGGGGCTGAAGTTCTCAGTGCAGAAAGAAAAGCCATTCAGCCAATAGAAAGCTGTTAGCAGAATAGATCTCTAAACTGCAAGCTGTCAATCACTTTAGAGGACAGTTCTCAGCTGCTGCAAGTTAATCACTTCTGCCAGCCTAAGCAACAATTCTAAGAACAAGCCAGCAGGTAGAGATGATTACCGTATTTCTATAGTCAAGAAAGCTAACAGTTAGGCAGAAAAACTCTCTTATAGGAGACCAGTCTCTTGACACAGAGTTAGAAGGGATCCTAGAGGTCACCCACTCCAACCCCCTTGTCCAGTGCGAGAATTAGTCAACTACAACACACCACTCTGCTTAAAGAAATGCATACCTTTAAAAATGTTTTTAAATGATTGAAATAAGTATTTACAGGAGAAATTCTTGTGCCGCTGTGCCTTTAAGGGGGCAGAGATCCCAAAAGGCCCACAATAGCTACAGGCCTGCACCATGGGTATTAAAATAGGGATGCTGATGTTTCTAACCTACTGAATGAAGTAACTTTGAATGAAGTAACTTTGAAATCAAAAAGACCAGCCAGAAGAAGTCTCCCTTGACATTTTTAGTGGGGTCCTGAAGCCAGCCATGGGTAAGATAACTACGGGTGCCTGTCAGAGCTGATAATGGCTCTTTTAGCAAGTCACATTTTTCTTCTCCTACTGTGGTGTCAGCTGCCGAACGATTAAATTCTAGAAACAGAAGGGTCACAATGACCCATGACCCCGTCTGGCAGGCAGATCAAAATAAAGGCCTATACCACAGAATGCAAACCCTCTGGGAGAAACATATAGCAAAACTGTTCCTGAACATGGCATTTGTCTTAAACTTGTTCCCTGAAAGAAAAAAGATGGACATCTGTCAGCCAGCCAGAGAAAGGCTTGTAGTTGTTGGACTATATCTGCTGTTTGCGCGGGTTTTTTTTCAACTGCTTTTTTTATCATCAGCTCTTCTTTGATTATTGCTTTCTTCCACTTGTGATAGCTTTATGCACAAACACGCACACCCACACACAACTAGAGATTGCTGCTGATTGATTGAGGTTCCTTTGGGGCGATCAAAAAACACATCTCGAGTTAGATCCTGCACTGGTTGCCAACCTTCAGCTGGGTCCCAAAGTCCTCCTGGAATTACACCTGATTGGCAGACTACAGGCAGCAATTTCTCTTCAGGCCAGTTTGGCCATTGATCGTGGAGGCTTTTTGCCATCTTCCGGGCATGGAGCAGCAGTCACTGGGTGTGTGTGTAGGGGGAAGGCATTTGTGAATTTCCTGCATTGTGCAGGGGGTTGGACTGGATGACCCTGGAGGTCCCTTCCAACTCTATGATTCTATAGAAACCAGTTCTCCTGGAGAAAGCTTCTACCCCTACAAAATTTCTACTTGTGTGCTGGTTTAGGGAGCTTGTCTAAAGAGTGAACATATAAGAACATAAGAGAAGCCAATGCTGGATCAGGCCAATGGCCCATCCAGTCCAACACTCTGTGTCACACAGTGGCCAAAAATACCAGGTGCCATCAGGAGGTCTAGCAGTGGCAGCAGTGGGGCCAGGATACTAGGAGCCCTCCCACTGTTGCCCTACCCCAAGCACCAAGAATACAGAGCATCACTTTCCCCAGACTGAGAGTTCCTATCTATACCTTGTGGCTAATAGCCACTGATGGACCTCTGCTCCATATGTTTATCCAGTTCCCTCTTGAAACTGTCCATGCTTGTAGCCGCCGCCACCTCCTGTGGCAGTGAATTCCATGTGTTAATCACTCTTTGGGTGAAGAAGGACTTCCTTTTATCTGTTCTAACCCGACCGCTCAGCAATTTCATGGAGTGCCCACGAGTTCTTGTATTGTGAGAAAGGGAGAAAAGTACTTCTTTCTCAACCTGCTCTATCCCATGCATAATCTTATAAACCTCAATCATAAAGCTGCCTTTTACTGAATCACACCCTTGGTCAAAGCCAGTGTTGTCTATTAAGACTGGCAGCGGCTCTCCAGGGTCTCAGGCAGATGTCTTTCACATCACCTACTGCCAGATCCTTTTGACTGGAGGTGCCGGGGACTGAACCTTCTGCATGTTAAGCAGATGCTCTACCATTGAGCCACGGGCCCTCCCCACAGCAAAGTCTACTGTGATCTAATTGCAGTTATGTAGTTCCCTTGTTGCCTGATATGTGTCACTTGATATATGTTGCCTAGCGTGAAGAAATGCATTGTTTCTTTGAAGGTTTGAATTGAACAAAACCTTCACTCTGTGTTTGAAAAGTCCCCCCCCCCCTTTCCGGGCATAGAACAAGCAGGAAGGGGGGAAATCAGTTGCTTTCCAGACTTACCTCAACCCACATTCATACAAATGCTAATAGGTCTAAACAATGGGATGGTCAAGCTCCCCCCCCCCCAAGCAGGGAACAGAGATTTGTTGGAATTAAATACTAGAGAGACTACAGAAAGGAACTCTAGGAAGAACTTCCAGGAAAACCCCTCTGATCCAGCCTGACCAGGTCAGTAGGTGGGGAAAAGAGAGGTGATACAATTCTTGGAAGAAGGAAGAAACTCTCTTTTGCGCTGAGTCCATCAGAGCAGACAGAACTCTTAACTGAGGTCTGGAGGAGGTGGCCATTAACCATGTGCTAGCCTGAAGAGCTGGAGGAAGCTTGAAGGGAATAGCAACTCTGTAGAGATCTGTAACTTCCTAAACTGAGGAGCCTGACCTATACTTTTAACATCTGCCTGATATATGTTGCCTAGCATGAAGAAATGCATTGTTTCTTTGAAGGTTTGAATTGAACAAAACCTTCACTCTGCGTTTGAAAAGTCCCCCCCCCCCTTTCCGGGCATAGAACAAGCAGGAAGGGGGGAAATCAGTTGCTTTCCAGACTTACCTCAACCCACATTCATACAAATGCTAATAGGTCTAAACAATGGGATGGTCAAGCTCCCCCACCCCCACCCCAAGCAGGGAACAGAGATTTGGAGGAATTAAATACTAGAGAGACTACAGAAAGGAACTCTAGGAAGAACTTCCAGGAAAACTCCTCTGATCCAGCCTGACCAGGTCAGTAGGTGGGGAAAAGAGAGGTGATACAATTCTTGGAAGAAGGAAGAAACTCTCTTTTGCGCTGAGTCCATCAGAGCAGACAGAACTCTTAACTGAGGTCTGGAGGAGGTGGCCATTAACCATGTGCTAGCCTGAAGAGCTGGAGGAAGCTTGAAGGGAATAGCAACTCTGTAGAGATCTGTAACTTCCTAAACTGAGGAGCCTGACCTATACTTTTAACATCTGATAGGGCATGTATAGAGAGACGGACAGAGTAGTTGCGTTTTACCCTTATCTTTTGAATCCCTTGCTCAATCTGGTGCTGCGCTAAAAGTATGCTTGTGAACATTTTTTCTTTAATAAATATTTTATACCTTTGGATGCTGGTAGTGGTTCTCTGTACCACATAGACCTCCATTGTGTTGGATACACTATTTTAAAAGGAGCACCAGAGGGAAGACAAGCACAAGGTATAGATAGGAACTCTCGGTCTGGGGCAGTGATGCTCTGTATTCTTGGTGTTTGGGGGGGACAACAGTCGGAGGGCTTCTGGAGTTCTGGCCCCGCTGGTGGACCTCCTGAGGGCACCAGGGTTTTGGCCATTGTGTGACACAGAGTGTTGTTGGACTGGATGGGCCACTGAATTGATCCAAAATGGCTTCTCTGATGTTCTTACGAGGTTCCCTCCACATCAGTGATCTTTTCATTGCGGAATCCTTGACAGGGGTTCCTGGAACCCTCTCTGGAGACCAACAGTCCTTCCCGCGACAAGTCTACAAGTTGGAATGGTTTCGATAAGCTGCCCTGCAGGATTCCCAAATGTTTTCTATTTTAAGGGATCATCCCAGGCTGAACATCATGATTTCACTGCGCAAAACCATCTGTAGCTGGACATTTTAAAAAGGGAAAGAATACTGCTGAACATCAAAGTGCCTCTCTGAGAGAGGCTTTTAAATCCACGCAGCGGGGCTTTAAACCTCGCATCGCAACAGGGATTGGAAGGAATATCACTTAAAATATCCTCAGAATGGAATTTTCAAACCCACAGTGAATAAAACACACACAGACAGTCCTGAATAATGGCCAAGCAGCTAAAGAACGCATGCTGAATGCAAAGCATGTAACGGACTTGACTGACAAGGCTGACGCTTTTGGTGTGTGGGGGGGGAGAAGGGTCCATCTTGGATTTCTTCTACTGTATGTCACCAGAGGTGGCTATTTTGGGATGCATGAACCTGTTCCTGGGGAATGTAGGGGAGTAAGCGAGACGCCAGCTTGTAACTGCAGAAGCATGTGTCCACTTTTGAACCCGCTAGCAGGAGACCAAAAGCTATGCCACAGTTGTACATATCTTGTGTGTGCAAAAGCATTTGCACTTCAGGGTTGATAACTGTGGTATGGGGAATTCTGGGAGGTTTCGGGGGTGGAGCCTGGGGAGAGTGGGGTCTGGGGATTGGAGGGACCTCACAGCCAGTTTAGTGTAGTGGTTAAGAGCGTGGACTCTAATGTGGGAGAACCGGGTTTGATACCCCACTCCCCCATATGCAGCTGCTGGTGTGACCTTGGGCCAGCCCCAAGTTCTCTCAGAGCTGTTCTCCCGAAAGAGCTCTCTCAGCCCCACCTACCTAACAGGGTGTCTGTTGTGGGGAGGGGAAGGGAAAGGAGATTGTAAGCCGCTCTGAGGATCCTTCAGATAGTGAAGGGCGGGGTATAAACCCAATCTCTTCTTCTCTCTTCTTCAGCAGGGTACAGTGCCATAGAGACCACACTCCAAAGCAGCAATTTTGTCATTTCTGTCATTTGGAGATCAGTTGCAATTCTGGGAGATCCCCAGTCCCACCTGGAGGCTGGCGACCCTACTCGCACCTCTCAAATGCATTTCCTTCCCGAGGTAAAAGATTTGCACTCGACACCCAAGCCGTGAACCACCAGGCTTTATTTTAAATTAGTCTTCAGGCCACCTGGAGCGGTGAAAATAAAGCCAGGGGGTTACATTTTTAAATAAATCGATATGCCGATAAATAAAATGTAGGTCAGGAGCAGCACTGGAAGAGCAGGAGGCTTCTGTGCCGCATACTTCAAGCACCTCCCTGCTCTCGAGTGCAGGATCAAGAGGCCTCGGAGAAATCCAATCAGTTCACGTAGCAAAGCACTCCCAAGAAGAAGTGCGAACGATTCTTTTCTTCCGGCCACATCCGATGACGGCGGTCCGCCAACTCTCCAGCCGGCTTTGGATACGCAACGGTGCACCAAACCCCTGCGCCATCTGGTCTAGCCCCCGTGTGCAACACAGGACTTTTCACCCACTGGGCTCGCCCCCACCCCCGGACAACGTCACTCTGTCCCAGCCAGCGTGTGCCACATGGAAAGAGCAGGTGGACCGCAGAATCATGCCAGCAGCAGGGCAAATCGATTCCGATGACTGCCAACTCTTCACAGGTCAGGGATATTTTGTGTTTTCAAGGAGCAAGGCCACATTACTGTCACTCGGATTCTGAGACAGGCATATTACGTTTGCCTCCAAAATCGGTCACTACCGAGACTTGTACCCTTCGGGGGGACTTTCTTTACATGCGTAAGAGCCGTCAAGTCGCAACTTGACCAGCAAGGGGCTTTTAAGGCAAGTGAGAAGAAACAGAGGCGGTTGGCCTTTGGCCTTCCTCTGTAGAGTCTTCCTTGGTGGTCTCCTGTCCAACTCACCCTCACATCTGTACATGTGTGATGCCAAATCATAACCAACTTATGGTGACCCCAGCAAGGGGCTTTCAAGGCAAGAAGAAGAAGAGATTGGATGTATACCCCGCCCTTCACTACCCAAAGGTGTCTCAGAGCAGCTTACAAACTCCTTTCCCTTCCCCTCCCCACAACAGACACCCTGTGAGGTAGGTGGGGCTGAGAGAGCTCTTGAAAGAAACTGCTCTTATCAGAACTACAGCTTGCCCAAGGTCATCCAGCCAGGTGCAAGTGGAGGAGTGGGGAATCAAACCCGATTCTCCCAGAGAGTCCGTGCACTTAACCACTACACCAAACTGGCAAGTGAGAAGTAGAGATGGTTTGCCCTGGCTATCCTCTGCAGAGTCTTCCTTGGTGCTCTCCCATCCAAGCCACCCTCACATCTGTACATATGGGATCTCAAATAGCAACCAACTTATGGTCACTCCAAGCAAGGGGCTTTCAAGGCAAGTGAGAAGCAGAGGTGGTTTGCCATTGGCCTTTCTCTGCAGAGTCCTCCATGGTGGCCTTCCGTCCAAGTGCCAACCCCTGGTTAGCTTCTGAGATCTGTCAAGATCGGGCTGGGCTATTCTGCCTTCCCTCATATTGTTATTACTATTTTATTATTCACTTTATGTACCTTCTCGAAAAAGGAGGCTTTGATAAAAAAAAAAGTGGAGGAAAGCAATCAGAGGACGGAGCCAAGCCCCAGACTGAGGCAGGAGGCCGAGACAATGGCCAGGAAGAGCAAGAATGTGAGACATCGGACTTGTGGCGGTCAGTGTTTCCTCTAAGCTGAGTTAGTGTGAGCTAGCTCACAGTTTCTTAGCCTCTGGCTCACACATCTTTTGTCTCAGCTCAGGAAGGATGGCTCCAGAGCAAACTGATTTATGCAGTAGCCAAATCGCTCGCTTACTACTTTAATGCCGGTAGCTCACAAAGTAGAAGTGTTGCTCACAAGTCTCCATAGCTTAGCGGGAACATTGGTGGCGGTGCGGAACCCTGAGTTAGCTGGTGGTGGAGAGTGCCATCGAGTCGCAACTGACTTGTGATGACCCTGTAGGGTTTATCAAGCCAAGAGGCATTCAGAGGTGGTTGGCCATTGCCTCTGTCTGTGTTGGGGTTGCCAGGTCCCTCCTGGCAACAGTTAGGGGATGGGGGTGGGACTTACCAAGAGAAAGAGAAAGGTCCAGGCCACATCTAGGTGACACTCTGGTATTTGGGCAAAAACTCTATGGTAAAACCAGCTTCTACCATAGAGTTTCTGCATACACACCAGACCTCCACCGGGCGGTCTGGCAATCTACTCCATGTAGCGACCCTGGAGTCCCTTGGTGGCTTCCCATCAAAGTATTAGCCAGGGCTGACCCTGCTTAGCTCCCAAGAGCAGATGAGATCAGGCTATCGTATGCTGCCTTCCCACCTGGACTTCTCTTACAGGGCCATATTTTTGTCACAGGAGGCTAAATACAATAAAATCTTCTCTCTATTTTGATATTCTTCTGCTAAAGCAGAGCTAAAATGCCCTCTTTCCTTTCTCTTTCCTTCCCCATCCCCCAGTTTAAAATCCCACCCCTTTGGTCTGGCATTGGACTTAACACCTTAAGTCCTCATCCCCCGACCGAAAGGGAGCTTAAAGATTTACTGCATGCCTCGAATACTTGGTACCCTTATCTCTTCTCTCTGTGTCAAGACCCGCCCGCCCGCCAGACATCTAAATTTAGACTGCACCGTTCCCCAGGGCAGCAATCTCTCACGTGCTTTGCAAAATGCCAGGTATGCTAAGGCATTCCGTAAGTGATAATAACAATAATGCAGAGTACTCTGTTCCTTGGGCTTGCTGCCGAATAGTACGATAAGGCCTCTTGGGCTTTGAAAACAATTCTCCCCCCCCCCAATACCCCTTTTTATAAGGAATGGCATGTGGTATTAATGGACGAAATCACAGTACATAAGGAGATCTGCAAGGGTAATAACCGTTTCTCGGGAGTGGCTAGTTGAGACATAGTTTCCGTCCATCAGATATTGGAACGGACAGAAACCAAAGGAGCAGGTTAAAGAGGAAGTCTTAAGATATCTTTGATTAATTGGTTTTGCACCAGCAAATCTAAATTAAGATGTATCATACGCAGCCGCCGCTTCTGGTTTGTAGCCTGAAGTGAATGATAAATGTAAGGTTGGGTTTGTTGTACGTTGGCTTTCTTTGTTTGCTTGCATAATTGTTTCTGTGATTGCTATAGAGCATATACTGTATAAACAAGCATTTGTGATAAAATAACAACCGCAGCAAGGATCCTGTGAAGATACCTCTGTGATTCCCAGGAACTTGGCTAGATCTCGAATTGCAGAGCACGATCTACCAGTCAAATATGTGACTGTGAAATTCCCCTGAGGGAATGCGCTGGAACAGAGTTCCAGAACCTCTTCGACAAAATTCTTTTAGAAATGTTTAAAAGTTCATGAGTTTTCAGTATACAGATTGAAAACTTCATTTCCCTCTTTAGAGTTCCGGCACATCATTTTTAAAAAAGTAATAACAACAACAATGCCAAAAACAACAGCAACAACAACAGTAACAGAGCGCCGTTGGGAGAAGAAGGTGACTACTGTGCCAGTTGTCACTGGAGCCCTTAGAGCAGTGCCCGTAAGCCTCAAGAAACATGAGTTGTTGCAGATTTTCCGGGCTGTATGGCTGTGGTCTTGGCATTGTAGGACCTGACGTTCGCCAGCAGCTGTGACTGGCACCCTCAGAGGTATAACACAGGAAGATGGAGTGCTCTCTGTGTCAAGGTGAGAAGAAAAATGGTAGGCAGGTAATTTATATCTACTCAGGAAGGTGGGGTAGGGCTGAGTCATTGTCTTGTAGGAGCTCCCCAGGCTGTGACATGCTAATGGAGGAGCTTTCCTGAGGAGGTTCTTTTGGCTCAAGAAACACTTGGACATTTTGGGCACTGAGCAAATAATACCGGATCAGCTCCAGAAGACAGTGTTGCTCAGAACAGCAAGAATCCCACAAAGATACATCTGCAGTTCCCAAGCACTTGGCTAGATCTCGAATTGCAGGACACCATCGACCAGTCAAATATCTGACCGTGACAATTCATAACAATAAGCAATGAGAAGAGTAAATCCCCTTTCCACTTGACAGCCTCCTTACTACTTTGTAAGATTTACTATGGCTATATGTAACAAGCCCTCCCACCACACAAGATTTTGGGTTGGCTCCAGAAGAAATGCCTGCTGATGGCAAGGATTTTTGACAGCGGAATGGGACTTTCTCACTTTTCCAAATTTGCCTCTGGAGTTCAGGTGCCCCCCCCCCCGCAAACAGCATTTAAATGGACCCTTTGAATGCTGTTTGCAAGAAGCAGGGGCCGTGCATACCTGAACTCCAAGCAGCAAATTCACAGCTGGAGTTCAGGCGTGGCCCCCAAACACACTTAGAAGGGCACTCAAGAGCGGTACCTTCAATACACCTCCAACAAATCTCCTTTCTGCTAGCCCAGTCTTGCCGTATACCACCTAGGTCATGGTGAGTCAACGGCTCTCCCATGAGCCTTTGGGAAACATGCAAATTAATTTGTATACCAGGGGGTTTGGGGGTGGAGCTTGGAGAGGGCAGGGTTTGGGGAGGGGAGGGACCTCGGCAGGGTAAAATGCTGTAGAGTCCACCTTCCAAAGCAACCATTTTCTCCAGGGGAACTGATCCCCGTCATCTGATCAGTTGAAATTCCAGAAGAACTCCAGGCTTTTAGAAAAACTCCAGCCTCCAGCCTCCAAGCAACCCTAAATCCAGCTCTCTGATAGGACACTATAACCAGAACCAAACTGGATGCAACTGGCTTGCATCAGCCTCAAAACAACAACAACAAAAAGTAAAAAAATATATATGCAAAGCCAAGCAGCATGTGAACCTGCCAGGTTTGGTTGCGTCCATGACTTGGCAAGCATCGACGTTCACGAAGAAGGTCAGGCTGGTGCTAAGATGACGGGGAGGCAACTTAAGTGGCGGGACGCAACGTGATCCCCCAAACCTGAGACAGCATGTGACAGGAGACGCCCAACCCAAAATAGACATGGGGAGCTCGAGAGTGCCAGCAAAAAGGCACGATGGCCAGTTGTCAGGCAAGCTTTGTGGCTTCTCCCCCAACACATCCCCCCGTTCCATTTCTTCAAGCTGTAACCCGGGCGTTTCCAAGCCGTCGACCTTCAGATAACATATGAGCCCCTCAGAGCAATGAGATCTACAAATCGACATCTTTTGGGAGCCAGTTTGGTGTAGTGGTTAGGAGCGTGGGCTCTAATCTGGGAGAGCCGGGTTTGAGTCCCCACTCCTCCATATGCAGCTGCTGGTGTGACCTTGGGTCAGTTACAAGTCCTTTCAGAGCTATTCTCTCAAGAGCAGTCCCCGAAAGAGCTGACCCCACCTACCTCACAGGGTATCTGTTGTGCACACCCGTGGCCAACCCGTGGCATGCTGCCGATAATGCGCAATAAAAAAACCTCCTTGAAGGTAGTAGTAAACAGTTTGCCGTGGTCTGCCTCTGGACTCCCTTGGTGTGATCGCGCTGGCGTAGCTTTTGCCTCCAGCCATCTTTGTTGCCGCGCACACACCGAGGGCCAGAACTGTGGGTTGCCGCCGACGTGTCTGATCACGTTATCGCACGGTTAACTGCGCCGCCGCAAATAGCCACGCCTCCCTCCCCGCGTTTTCCGGCCCGTGTGACCAGGGCCCATGTCACCTTCCCTCCCCTTTCACGATTGGGGACCTACTTATTTCTACTGACTTTTTCTCTCTTTTGTGGCCTTGAACAGGACAGAAACAGGAACAACAAACATGGCTGCCCCACTATGCCTTGTTCGGCCCTAAGACTCACGGGGAAAATGCAGTCTGTGCCCACAAGAAGCGACGGGGGAGGGATATTAAAGGGTGGGAAAGGAAGACAAAACATCAATTCCGTAGGCCAAAGGGAAGTATATAAATGATACCGGTAAGTGTTTGATGGAGATCAGCACAGCCAAACGCTGCCCAGCCAATTGCCGAGTCAAGCCCTGAAGGAGATGTGATTTAGAACAACAGATTAAACACTGACTGAGCTTCAGCTCAGGCCTCAGACCACAGATGGTCCTTCAGTTCTCCTGTTTGAACAGGATTCAATAAAGCACATTTCATACAGCAAGTAATAAAGGAATCTGGAAGGACCTGAAACTAGGGGAGGAATCCGGCTAAGCTAGGAAAGAAGAAAGGTGTAGGGGATGCAGGAGCGTTGCAGCAAGCGGAGTGTCAAACTTGGACTGGGGAAACCCAGCTTCAGATTGCTACTTGTCACAGAGCTCACTGGGAAACCTCCTATTACTGGATGACTCTCAGCCTAACCCAGGGATCCTCAACCTTTTTCAGCCTGCAGGCAGTTTTGCCATTTTGACACAGTGTGGTGGGCACAGCCACAAAATGACTGCTTCAAGAGGCGGAGCCCGATACAAAATGGCCACCACAGCTTCCCTTCGGTCACAAAGAGAAGATGCTTGTGTTGTGAGGGGCAGCTGCTGCCAAAGCAATGGTTTAACACAGGGCTCTTTTTGTAGAAAAAGCCCAGCAGGAACTCATTAGCATAATAGGCCACACCCCACAGCAGAAACTCATCAGCATATTAGGCCACACCCCTGGCAGCACAGCCCATTGGCATATTAGGCCGCACCCACATGTTACCAGAAGTATAGTAATCCAGCCACACCCACCTTTTGCTTCTTATTCTGTTTACCTTGTTTGTTGTCAAAACCCAGGGCCTTTTTTTTAGCAGGAACTCCTTTGCATGTTAGGCCACACACCCCTAATGTAGCCAATCCTAATGAGTTTCTGCTGTTGGGTGTGGCCTATTATGCTAATGAGGTTCATGCTGGGCGTGGCCAACTTGGGAGCCAGCCAGAACTCCGTTCCTGTGCGTTCCTGCCCCAAAATAGCTCTGGTTTAAAAAATCTGCATGGCCAATCAATTCTCCAGTGGCCAATCAGAAGTCTCGCTGGGCATAATCCCCGCCCTGTTTGGAATATGAAGAATCCTTGCCCATTATCATTTAGGTTAGGTTAAGTAAACACTTAGTTTGACGTAGATATATGTTGCTTTATATCTGGCCAATCAGAGGATTATTACTCAAATTACCACTATCTTTTGTAACCAATTATGCTGTTTGAACATTGTTTTCTTGATGATGTCAGTCCATGTATAAAATATCATGTATTTCCTGAATATGTTCAAGGAGAAGATGAAGAAGAAAAAGAAGAAAGTTGTCAATTTTGGATGGACTATTTGGTCTAATTGTTTTCCTGTTAATCGAAGCATATTTCCTGAATATGCTGAGAAGAAAGTAGTCAATTTTGGATGGACTATTTGGTCCAATTGTTTTTCTGTTAATTGAAATAAAACATAGATCTTCATCCTCATTTGACTTCATTTTTGACATGGAATCTAATATGTACAACACTGCCTGGTGGGACTATTTCCCTTCGTTACACGCTGCCACCACTCACTGTATTCACAGTGCCTTCCTAGAGGGACAGTGAGACCCCTCTGGCTGATTCCCTAATCTTGGGAAGTTCGTACTACAATATTTGGGTGCCCCCTGGAGAGTTGGCAACCCCTCTGATTTGGGCCCGTTTGGATTCCCTGGCCTCCCTTTTGCTTCTGGTAATGTGCCGAGCCGGGAGGACTAAGTGGTCGAGGCACACCAGGTCTTAAACTCAAAAAAGGTTTATTTGAACTTTATACATATTAAGCACAGAACTTAAACACATGCACATCAACACAACCTGGGCACAGAAAATAAACAGGCTTTAAAACGCCATTCCTCTGTCCCCTACACACATCCTCTCTATCTCTGGAGGTTGTCGGCCTCAGGATGGGATTTACTTTCCCCCTCCTGTTGTTGTGGAGAAACCCCAGCCCTCCTCGGGACTGGTCACTTGTACTGTTACCCTCCTGGCTGTCCACAACGGTTTATAGTGGCCTGGATTGCCCTGGAGTCTGTGGTAACAGGAGCCCCACCTGTTCGCTCCCTTGAAGCGGCCATCCAACCTGAGCCGAAGGCCAGACTAGGCTGAGACTAAACTCGCCCCCTCAGGAGCCAAAGCCTTTATCTCCCTGGTTTCGCCCCTGGGGTGTGTCCATATTTTCCCGCTCTTTTCCCTAAAGCTTCTGGGAACTGTAGGCAGGGAGGTATGGCAGCTCCCTTGTTCCCTATGGAGTACCTCCCCCCTCCTAAGGACTACCGGGCTGGCATCCATTTTGAAATACACTGCTGCCTCTGCCTGGCAGCCATTTCGTTGCAGGCTGTTACATCCAAACTCAACCAGATTGTTTGGTTAGCAATGGACGCCTCTCGTAACGTCACAGCTTCTGCAAAGGGCACCACCGCCACCACCAGCCGCTTCTACAAAGGAATCTCCTCCCCTCCCAAGCTTCTACAGAGCAAAGAGGTGAGCTCTCTTTGTAGCAGGAACTCCTTTGCATATTAGGCGACACACCCCTAATGTAGCCAATCCTCCCAGAGCTTACAGAGCTCTTCTTTAGTCCGGCCAAATCTCGCCAAATCGTGGCGGGGGATCTCCTTGTCTTTGCAAAATCCTTGCCGCGGGGACGGCGAGATGCGTTGCACCGCCGTCGCCAGGACATGACGCTATGCGTCGCTCTGGCAACGGGGCTGTTTGGAGCCCCGTCACCAGAGCGACGCGTAGCGCCAGATCCTGGCAACAGCGGGTGCAACTCGTCTCGCTGTCCCTGCGGCAAGGATTCTGTGAAGACCTACGATCCCCCGCCCCCGGGGCTACTGTAAGCTCTTGGAGGACTGGCCTGGTGTGTCGCCTAATGTGCAAAGGAGTTCCTGCTACAAAAAGAGCCCGATCCATTTAGGACCAAGGGGCAATCAACCAAGCTAGATGTATTGTGCTAGAGGCAGGATGGACAATACCATTTTGTGTGGGGAGGGGGGGGGGTTAACGTTAAGAGGGGGGG
>NW_015170310.1:193568-204871 GCF_001447785.1 Gekko japonicus | reverse complement strand
ACAAGCAAAGGGGAATTACATATGCAGCTCAAATTGCACAATTACTCACAAACCATTACGTTCCCTTCCCCTCCTTTTTCCCTTTGCAGAGTGTATTAAAATAAGAGGGAAAACGTTTGCGCAAAGGTTAACTAGAAACATTTGTGTGTCTTCTAGAGCCGTTATGCCTATAATGTATTTTTTTCCCTCCATGAAAGAGAAAACTATCACTAATGCCAGCATTATTTTGTTCTATTACTTTTCTACGGTGCATTGCAAGGAAAGCAATTTTCAAGTGCACAAGCCACACTTATCATAATCAGGCTTTTTCTTATGGCATTTCAGGAGGGGGAGAGGTTCTCTAGGGAGACACCACACAGACGTATGGAGAGAAATAGGCAGCTCTTTTGCGGCTGCAGACTCCAGAGGCATGTGGGAATGCTGACCTTCATTCCCAACCAATTTGGTAAACTCCAGGATAACGCCAGGCCGCACCTGGAGGCTGGCAACTGTAAGCGAGTGCAAACAACTGGTGATGGCCAGATTTCAGCCTTGTCACTTTTGGGTAGCTCTACGAATTTCCAAGAACTCTATGGTCAGAACTTCCTGTAAGTAGGACGCTGTCCCCACTCCTGCCAGTTGCTAGGCGCTGCTCAGCAACCCTAACAGAAATGCTTCTCTTAGGGTTGCCAATCTCCCGTTGGCACCTGGAGATCTCCCGCTATTATAACTGATCTCAAGATGGCCAAGATTAGTTCCATGGGAGAACATGGCTGTTTTGGAGGCTGGAGAGCCAGTTTGGTGTACTGGGTAGGAGTACGGACTCTAATCTGGGAGGAACCGGGCTTGATTCTTCCCACTCCTCCACTCGCAGCTGCTGGATGACCTTGGGCAAGCCGTAGTTCTGATAAGAGCTGTTCTTGAAAAAGAGCCGTTTCTGTCAAGCGCTCTCTCAGCCCCACCTACCTCACAGGGTGTCTGTTGTGGGGAGGGGAAGGGAAAGGAGTCTGTAAGTCGCTCTGAGACTCCTTTGGGTAGTGAAGGGTGGGGGTATAAATCCAATCTCCTCTTCTTCTTCTTCTTCTTCTTCTTCTTCTTCTTCTTCTTCTTCTTCTTCTTCTTCTTCTTCTTCTTCTTCTTCTTCTTCTTCTTCTTCTTCTTGTGGGGAAGGGATTGTAGGCCACTCGGAGACTCCTTTGGGTAGTGAAGGGTGGGGATATAAACCCAATCTCTTCTTCTTCTTTCAAAGGGGCCATTTTCTCCAGGTGAACTGATCTCTGTTGCCTACAGATCAGGTGTTATAGCAGATCTCCAGCCACCACCTGGAGGTTGGCAACCCTATCATGAGCTCTCACCCCCCCCATATGTGATTTAAAAAATCTCACATTTTTTTATCCCATCCTTCTTCTGAAGAATGTGGGGGGGTGAGAGACGTAGGCCTCCTTTCCTCCATTCTACCTTCACAACAACCCCTATAAGACAGGCTACAAAGGACAGAGAAAGACAGACAGGCTCATAGTCACTCAATAAGATGTTTGACTGAGTAGGGATTTCAACCCGGCTCTCCCAGGTCCTGGTCTAGCCCTCTAACCACTATACCACTCTGCCTCAAATTAATAGGTTGGTATCGCTCCTGCAAATATTGTAAGAAAATCATTTTACAATGTGACACCTGTAGTGGTCATTTGCCATCTCCCTTCTGCTCCCCCTCCAGAAAAATTAACACAGAGAGTAGCAATTTATGATAGTACAAGTGGGACCTGCGATACTCGCGGGGAGGGGGAATGTTTCCCACAGCTCCCCACCTGTAGAAGCAGGAGTAATGGCAGAAGGTGAGCCCAGCCTTCTCCCTCCCCTGCCCTCCCGGCGGCGGCATCGAGGCCAGCCCGCCAAGCTTTCTCCCTCCACCCCTCCCGAGTGGCAGTGAGGCCTGAACGGCACACAGCCGCCGGCTTGTTAAGCTTTCCCCTCCCTTTTCCGGTGGTGGCGGTGGCGGTGGTGGCAAGGCCAGCCTGCCAAGCTTTCTCCCTCCACCCCCCTGAGTGGCAGCGAGGCCTGAACGGCTCACAGCCACTGGCCCGCCAAGCGTTCTCCTGCCCCCCCCTCTGGTGGCGCCAGCGGCGAGACAGTTGCCAGGGTGTTCTCTGTGCATGCGCAGGGAATGCTCTTTTAGTTTTGGGGGGATTTAAGTATCCCCCCTATAGTTTTTTAAACTTTTTAGATTTTTCTGCATACCTGGGAATTGCCCCAAATGTGCAGAAAAATCTCTTTGCCCCCTAGGTGCCCCCAATGTGCAGATTTAGATATCCGCACGCAGGGGGTGCCTTGGCTAATAGTATATAGATCTAGTTCCAGTGAAACAGATTTTAAAGACTTCCCTCTCCTCTCCATTTCTGCAAAGTGAAATAGATTCTCTCCTTTTCCCTTAAGGGCGTAAGCATTTCGCAGTGACTGGAAACACATAATCCTTTCACTTTCCACAGATTTTGGCACTTCTAGGAGGGTGTGTGTTTGTGTGTGTGTTTCCCAGAAGAGGTCTGTTGCACCCAGATTACAGATTGAACTGTGAGCATTTCACTTTGCACAGTTCAGGAGTACTAAAAGGTGGACAATCGGTAATGGAAACCCCTATCGCTTTCTAACAGGTGATAATGCAGCTCTCGGAGAAATCCTTCGGCTCGGTCAGAAGCCCCGTCTTCATGTTCTGGAGCCCGCTTCAGGCTCCGGTAACTAGATTATCTTTTATAGCAGCGGCGCATGGTTAAAGTTGCAATCCCTGGCCTCACCGTCTCCACTATCGCAACAGAAGCATCTTTCTTGCATCCAGTCCAGCGCAATGTGGCTTTGAGAACTGTTATTGCTCTTTCTGATCTTTCTAAATTGGGGGTCTCTGCTCATGAACCCCCCTTTCTGGTGTTCTTTTCTTTTCTTTTTATTTCTTTGGACTCGTATCCCGCCCTCCCCGTGAGCAGGCTCAGGCCGGGTTCCAACCGTACAAATGTAATATGTAATACAATTAAAACCACTTAAAACAACAGTATAAAATAGCACAAAATCCTAAAATACCATGTAAAATCTGATCAGATGTCTTTGTGATTCAGGGGGAATTAATTAAGAATCCAGGCCACTGATGGGAGGCCAGCCAGAGGGAGGGGACGTCCACCACCCCAACCAAAAGCTCGGTGGAAGAGCCCCGTCTTACAGGCCCTGCGGAATTGTAATAAATCCTGCAGGGCCCTGATCTCATATGGGAGTTCATTCTACCAAGTGGGGGCCAGGGCCGAAAAGACCCTGGCCCTAGTCAAGTCGGACGTTCAGGGGGCCGGGGACTACTAAAAGATGTTGATTTGTAGACCTCAGTGCTCTGCAGGGCTCAAGTGAGGAGAGGCGGTCCCGAAGGTTCTAAGCTCATAGATGTGAAGGTGGAAGTTGCATTGCAACACCAAGTTCCACCCTGATGCACAAATGTCCACTGAGAGATGTGCTTAGGGCCTATGCCCATGTGAGTCCATACACATAGGTCTGTCTCTGTCAGAGCAGGAACTCTCCAAAACCAGGGCTCTCTCAATCACACGAGAAGCCGTACAAGCGCATCCATCTGTGGATGTGCGGTCAACACGCATCTGCTCAAATTAATGCACATCTATGTGGGGGTGGCGCTTGCTCTCATGAGCTCACCCCCATAGATGTGCTCATTGCTTGAGGCCACTTTGGAAATGAGAGTCAGTGTGGTGTGGTGGTTAAAAGTGTCGGACCAGTATCTGGGAGACCCAGGTTCGAATCCTCGCTTGTCCCAGGGAAGCTCGTCACAGTGTTCCCTCTAAGCTGAGTTAGTGTGAGCTAGCTCACAGTTTTTTAGCTCTGGCTCACAGATTTTTGCCTTAGCTCAGGAAGGACGGCTCCAGAGCAAACTAATTGACACAGTAGCCAAATTGCTCACTCACAATTTTATACCAGTAGCTCACAAAGTAGCATTTTTGCTCAGGAGACTCTACAGCTTAGAGGGAAAATTGCGTCGTCAGGTGACCTTTTCCCAGTCATACTCTCTCTCAGGCTAACCTACCTCACAGGGTTGTTGTCAGGATGAAACGGAGGAGGGGAGAATGATGCACCTTAAGGGCGTAAGCATTTCGCAGTGACTGGAAACACATAATCCTTTCACTTTCCACAGATTTTGGCACTTCTAGGAGGGTGTGTGTTTGTGTTTGTGTGTGTGTGTGTTTCCCAGAAGAGGTCTGTTGCACCCAGATTACAGATTGAACTGTGAGCATTTCACTTTGCACAGTTCAGGAGTACTAAAAGGTGGACAATCGGTAATGGAAACCCCTATCGCTTTCTAACAGGTGATAATGCAGCTCTCGGAGAAATCCTTCGGCTCGGTCAGAAGCCCCGTCTTCATGTTCTGGAGCCCGCTTCAGGCTCCGGTAACTAGATTATCTTTTATAGCAGCGGCGCATGGTTAAAGTTGCAATCCCTGGCCTCACCGTCTCCACTATCGCAACAGAAGCATCTTTCTTGCATCCAGTCCAGCGCAATGTGGCTTTGAGAACTGTTATTGCTCTTTCTGATCTTTCTAAATTGGGGGTCTCTGCTCATGAACCCCCCTTTCTGGTGTTCTTTTCTTTTCTTTTTATTTCTTTGGACTCGTATCCCGCCCTCCCCGTGAGCAGGCTCAGGCCGGGTTCCAACCGTACAAATGTAATATGTAATACAATTAAAACCACTTAAAACAACAGTATAAAATAGCACAAAATCCTAAAATACCATGTAAAATCTGATCAGATGTCTTTGTGATTCAGGGGGAATTAATTAAGAATCCAGGCCACTGATGGGAGGCCAGCCAGAGGGAGGGGACGTCCACCACCTTTGCACAGATAGTGGAGGAATATAATTTGATGGATATCTGGAGGGTAAGAAATCTAAATAAAAAAGATTTCACTTTCTACTCATCACGCCACAATTCATGGTCGAGAATCGACATGATTTGGATATCAATGAATATGATACGAGAAGTGACGGAAAGTGAAATACTACCTAAAACATTTGCCGATCACAACCCAGTATCAGTGTCACTAAGAGAAGACCAAAAAAAAAACAGTATGTCCATAAACATAGCACTACTCAGAGATAAAGCTTTTGTACAAAAGTGTAAAAAAGAAATCCAAGAATTTTTCCAGATAAATTCACCTATAGAAACATCGTTAGAAATAATATGGGACGCCTTTAAGGCATACATAAGAGGACGTTTTATTAGTTATAGTGCGTGGAAATACAAACAGAAAAAGAAGAAGTATGACCAACTAGTTAATCACATTAAACAACAAGAGAGTATTGTGAAAAGACAAGAAGATAATGGAAGTGCGAAAGTAAAATTAAACCTACTGCATCACAATTTAAACAACTTGCTAAACTATGAAATGGAAATGAGAGTCAGTGTGGTGTGGTGGTTAAAAGTGTCGGACCAGTATCTGGGAGACCCAGGTTCGAATCCTCGCTTGTCCCAGGGAAGCTCGTCACAGTGTTCCCTCTAAGCTGAGTTAGTGTGAGCTAGCTCACAGTTTTTTAGCTCTGGCTCACAGATTTTTGCCTTAGCTCAGGAAGGACGGCTCCAGAGCAAACTAATTGACACAGTAGCCAAATTGCTCACTCACAATTTTATACCAGTAGCTCACAAAGTAGCATTTTTGCTCAGGAGACTCTACAGCTTAGAGGGAAAATTGCGTCGTCAGGTGACCTTTTCCCAGTCATACTCTCTCTCAGGCTAACCTACCTCACAGGGTTGTTGTCAGGATGAAACGGAGGAGGGGAGAATGATGCAAACCTCCTTGAGTCCCCCATTGGGGGCGGGGCAACGGCTCAGTTGTAGATCATCTCCTTTGTATACAGAAGGTCCCAGGTTCAATCCCCCACCATCTCCTGCTAAGGATCAGGTAGTAGGTGGTACAAAAGCCCTGGAGAGCCGCTGCCAGTCTGAGTAGACAATACTGACTTTGATGGACCAAGGGTCTGATTCAATATAAGGCAGCTTCATGTGTTCAAACCAAGGTACAACTGAATAAATAAATATTATTCCAAGCATTTCCCAAGGTTTCCAAACGTTTCTGCAAATATTTTCCAAAGCACATGGATAAGCAGGGCTCTTTTTGTAGAAAAAGCCCAGCAGGAACTCATTAGCATATTAGGCCACACCCTGACAGCACCGCTCATTAGCACATTAGGCCACACCCCCATGTTACCAGAAGTGTGGTCATCCAGCCACACCCACCTTTTGCTTGTTATTCTGTTTACCTTGTTTGTTGTCAAAACCCAGGGCCTTTTTTGTAGCAGGAACTCCTTTGCATGTTAGGCCACACACCACTAATGTAGCCAATCCTAATGAGTTTCTGCTGCTGGGTGTGGCCTGTTATGCTAATGAGTTCCTGCTGGGCGTGGCCAACTCAGGAGCCAGCCGGAACTCCGTTCCTGTACGTTTCTGCCCAAAAATAGCCCTGTGGATAAGGAAGGTCTCCCTAAGCTTCCTGGAGATGCTGCTGGGTTGACCTGTGAGCGTCTTTTGAGCTAATGTGGCACAGTGGGCTGATGGGTACTTGGATGGGAGACCACCAAGGAAGTCCAGGGTTGCTGTGCAGAAGCAGGCCATGGCAAACCACCTCTGTTTGTCCCTGGCCTTGAAAACCCCAAGGAGTTGCCGTGAGTCAGCTGCTACTTGACAGCACTTGCGTGAGAAACCACCAAGGAAGTCCAACAACATCACTAAGAGCAGTTGTGGTGGATCATACCAATGGCCTATCTAGCCCAATATCCAGTTTCATACAGTGGTCAACCCGATGGTCTCAGAACACTTGAAAAAGGATAGAGGCCACAGCCACCTCCTCTCGTTGGCCCACAACATTGATACTAAGAGGGTTTTTTGGTTTTGCCTGTGAACATGGAGGTCCAATTTAGTCCACGTTAGTTCAACACGGCCAATAGCCATTCATGGACCTCTCTTCTATCCAGGGGTCATTTTGTAGAAAAGGAGGTGCAGGAGCTCATTAGCATGACTTATTAGCATAACTTATTTGCATATGCCACACCCCCTGACATCACTGGAAGTGTGTCAGAAGACAACACCCACCGCTCAGGTTCCACTGGACTGTTTTGGATTGCTAGCTAATGGGGGGGGACACATACAGATCTGTCCTCGCAGAGGAGGGAGAGTTTGTACCTGAAGGTGGGCCGGGGGGGGGCTCTGCAACTTACCTGGCTGCTGCTTGCCCCTCGTGGCCCAACCGAGGGCTGCTGGGAGCAGGGGGCAGGGCTTGTTGCATGAGCCCGCCCCCTGGGCTCCTTACTGCCGGAGCTCCCCTCCTGTGCGCTCCTGCAGGAAATGACCCCTGCTTCAATCGATTTGTCTAAAGCCACCTCAACTAGTGGTCATCAAAACACCCTGTGGCAGTGACTTCCACAAATTAATCTTTGAATGAAGGAGGTTTTCCCCTCTCTGTCCGGAACTTCCTGCCTATCAACTTTACTGCATGTCTATGAGCAATACAAGCGAAGGAGAAAAAGTTATCTCTATCCACTTTCCCTTCTGTGCGCATATTTTTTTTTAACAAAAACCCTTCTGTCATGTCTTCCCTTAGTCATCCCTTCTGTAAACTAAAGAGGCCTGACTCCTTGTTGTTTTCGCGATAATTCTGGTTGCCCTTTTCTGCACCTTTTTAACACTACAACATCCTTTTTGAGACACTGTACGGCTTATTCCAAATGAAGCCATACTGTAGGTCTGTACAAGAGCATTAGGACACCAGCCATTTTGTTTTCAACCCTTTCCCTAATCATCCAGGAGATCCCCTGTCCCTAATAATCCCCAACATAGCACTTGCCCTTTTCACTACAAGAAGAAGAGGAGGAGAAGGAAATTGGATTTATACCCCGCCCTTCACTCTGAGTCTCAGAGCGGCTTACAAACTCCTTTCCCTTCCCCTCCCACAACAGACACACCCTGTGAGGTGGGTGGGGCTGAGAGAACTCTGACACAAACGGCTCTTTTTCAAGGACAGCTGTGCCAGAGCTTGTGACTGAACCAAGGTCACATCAGCAGGTGCAAGTGGAGGAGCGGGGAATCAAACCTGGTTCTCCCTGATTAGAGTCTGCTCTCTTAACCACTACACCAAACTGGCTCAAACTAATACCAAACTAACACACAATGATTCGACATTTTCATCAAGCTGTCCACCATGTCCCCAAGATCCCATTCCAGGTCTGTTGCCACCAGTTCATTCTGTATCACTGGGGTTCAGATCTTGGGCATCAAGTGACAATTACACTTAAACTCGCTTGATATGTTTGTCAGACTAGCACAGGGATGACAAAGAACAACTTTCACCCAGTTTAGGGTCTCCAAGGCAGACAGCAATGCAAACATTAAAACAAGCTTTTAAAAATATAGAATACAGAAGGTAAGAGAAGCCATGTTGGATCAGACCAATGGCCCATCCAGTCCAACGCTGTGTCACACAGTGGCCAAAACCCCGGTGACATCAGGAGGTCCACCAGTGGGGCCAGAACTCCAGAAGCCCTCTCGCTGTGGTCCTCCAAGCACCAAGAATGCAAAGCGTCACTGACCCAGATAGGGTTGCCAGCCTCCAGGTGGGGCCAGGAGATCTCAAGCTTTTACAACTGATCTTCAGCTGATGGAGATCAGCTCCCCTGGAGAAAATGGCTGCTTTGAAGGGAGGACTCTGTGGCACTGTACCATGCTGAGGCCCCTCCCCTCCCCAAGCCCCGCCCTCTCCTGGCTCCACCCCCAAAGTCTCCAGGTATTTTCCAACCTAGGCCTGACAACTCTACCCAAACAGCGTGTTCCATCTATACCTTGTGGCTAATAGCCACTGATGGACCTCTGCTCCATAGGCTTATCCAATCCCCTAGTAATGCATGACAATGAAGAACAACAATGAAACAAAAGTTAAAATGCATACACAGTTAAAACACACACAAAGGAAGGAGAGTCAGTGAGGCAAGGCTAAAACAGAAAAACAAGTCTTCACCCAGAAGCAAAAGACATTGACGGGGTGGCAGACTGAATTCCCTGGAGAGGGCATTCCACAATTTTGGCGCTATGATTTTGGAAATTCCAAACATCATCCTCAAATGTGACTCCCATGAAGCAGCGTTCCCTCTAAGCTGAGTTAGTGTGAGCTAGCTCACAGTTTTTTAGCCTCCGGCTCACCCATTTTTGTCTTAGCTCAGGAAGGGATGGCTCCAGAGCAAACTTATTTAAGCAGAGGCCAAATCGCTCGCACACAACTTTAATGCCAGTAGCTCACAAAGTAGAATTTTTGCTCACAAGACTCCACAGCTTAGAGGGAGAATTGCCGCGCAGTAACAGGGCCATAGTGAACGCTGCAGTCAACACGGCCACAATCCAGCAAGTGGCCACACCAGGATTCCATTCCCAATCTACAACATCCAGACCCCCCAGACTGTACAAAACCCTCCTACAGAAATTTCTCGGAGGATATTCTGGGAAGCTAATCCCAAACACTCAATGTCCATTCGGTGCCGGCTGCTAACTCACGGGGTAGGACTCAGGCCATCAGTTCTTCTCCAGAAACAAGAAATTCTGGAGAAGTTTCCAGGTGCCAGAGGACAAGTTTAAAGAGGGAGGGAAAATAGGACAAACCTCCTACTAGCCAAAGAGCACATCAAAGAGAAAAGAGAGAGAGATGTCCAACCAGACCCGTTGCCCTGAACTATTTCGAGATGAAACACCCTTTGCTTTGGCCCTTTCAAAACCTCCCCCTGGCACATTGTGTAGCCCTCACAATGCTTCTCCCTTTTCAAGAGAACCCCTTCTCTTTCTCTCCTGGAGAGCCGCTCGCCCGCTCGCCCTCCTTCCCTAACAATAGCCTGAGTTTTCAAAAGAGCCTGGTTTTTGCAACGTGCCATCTGTCCTCAGCCCCCCTCCGAAAGGCCGCGCAGCATCTCACACAACTCGGAGCACCTGTCGCTAAAGCGCCTGTTAGGACAAAGCAGCAAAGGGGATCCCAGAAAAGTTTGAAAAGAATACCTCATGGCCCCATAGATCGGGAAGCAATGGCCGACGACGCTCACTCCAGTTCCGGCTTTGCAACTGGTTGCAGAGGCTTCGAGCTCGCACCTCGACTTCCTTTGTGGTTTGGCAACATCCGTTGAGCAACAAATTCACCCCTCTTACTGAGTTAAAGAAATACTTTGCAGGGTTTTTTTGGGGGGGAGGCTTTTACAAACATTTAAGTAACTCAACGGGGGGAGAGGAACCCTCTTAAGATTCACAGAAGAGACAAAGAGGGGAAAGCAGTCGCTTGGCAGCCTCCAAAATTATTAACTGGCATTTAGGTGAACGGCCATTAGATAAACACCATTTTGCAGTAGATCAGAAAGGGAAGTGGTCAGGACGGCCTGTTTCCTGTTCACAGAATGAACGCTACCAAGCTAGGTCCTGAACAGACAGAGAGAGTTGGGGCATGGTGTGTCTGTGTCCTTGGATATACTGGAGGCCTTAAAAGCAAAGTCCTGCTCCTAGAGTTGATAGCAACCAGGTGAGGACTGGAGATCTCCTGGAATTACCACTGATCTCCAGATGACAGAGATTGGTCTCTCTGGAGAAAGCGGCTCCACTGGAGGGTGGAATATACACTACTAATACCTCACTGAGGTCCCTCCCTTTTCTAGGTTCTACCTCCCAACATCTCCAAGGCTTTCCCAACCTGGAGCTGACAACCCTTCCTGGTTGGCCACTGTGTTAGAAAGAAAGCTGGACTAGATGGACCACTGGTCTGATGCAGCAGGGCTCTTATGTTCTTGGGATGCTGGACTAGATGGACCACTGGTCTGACCCAGTAGGGCTCTTATGCAGTTTTTGATGATGGGTTGTATAGAATCATATCCCCCCCCACAAACTCTAGCCTTCACACACAAATCTCCAGGTATTTCCCAAACTGGAGTTAGCAACCCTTAGATCCACTCGGCAGTACTCCCTTTCCATCCTCATACACACACACACACACACACACACACACACACACACACACACACACACACAGGGCTATTTTGGGGCACACACACACAGGAACGGAGTTCCAGCTGGCTCCAAAGTTGGCCACGCCTAGCAGGAACTCATTATCATAATAGGCCACACCCAACAGCAGAAACTCATTAGGATTGGCTACATTAGGGGTGTGTGGCCTAACAAGCAAAGGAGTTCCTGCTCCAAAAAAAGCCCTGGGTTTTGGCAACAAACAAGGTAAACAGAATAAGAAGGGAAAGGTGGGTGTGGCTGGATGACCACCCTTCTG
>NW_015170310.1:190871-193503 GCF_001447785.1 Gekko japonicus | reverse complement strand
GAGCTTCTTCTACAAAAAAAGCCATATATATATAGTCAATCCTAAAAGAAATCAACCCTGACTGTTCCCTGGAAGGCGAGATAATGAAACTGAAGCTCAAAGACTTTGGCCACCAAATGAGAAGGGAGCACTCACTGGAGAAGACCCTGATGCTGGGAAGGATTGAAGGTCAAAGAAGACGGGGACGGCAAAGGATGAGATGGTTAGACAGTGTCATCGATGCAACGAACATGAAATTGAGCCAACTTCAGAGGACGGCAGAAGACAGGAGGGCCTGGCGGGAGCTGGTCCATGGGGTCGCGAAGAGTCGGACTCGACTGTGCGACTGAACAACAACAACAACATATATATTTAAAGAAGCTGATATGAAGTAACACGAAGGACCTCAGAGCACGCACAGAGTACCTTCCCCTATCCACTGATAAACTTGATTTTTAAGCCCTCTGAAGGAAAGTAATGGGCGTGGTGTCAACTGCTAAATGGTAATCAGATGCTCTCTTTTCCAGAAGACACCCCACTCTTTTGAGGCCTCTGAAAACATCCATGTTCTGCTTCTTTCCAGCAAAACACATAAGGTTGCCAGATCTGGGTTGGAAAATACCTGGAGATTTGGGTAGAGATGTTAGTCTCCAGGTGCAACCTGGATATCTCCCGGAATTACTGTTCATTTCCAGGCTACAGCTTTCAGTTCCTCTGGAGAAAATGGATGCTTTGGAGGGTGGACTCTATGGCATTGTATGCCACTGAGGTCCCTGTTCGTCACAGGCTCCACCCACAAATCTCCAGGAATTTCCCAATCTGACACTGACAACCCTACCCTTTCATCCCCAGTCTGTGGCCAGGGAGGACCTGAAAACTTTAGATTTGGGGGAGGTGGAGCCAGGGGAGGGCGGAGTTTGGGGAAGGGCAGGACCTCAGCAGGGTATAATTCCATCGAGACCACCCTCCAAAGCAGCCATTTTCTCTAAGGGAACTGATCTTGGTTGTCTGGAGATCATAATAGCAGGAGAGCTACAGGTGCCACCTGGAGATTGGCAACCCTATAAAAACAGTCCAAAGGGGCTCCATATCCTCAGTTTCTAAGCAGCCTGTAGACGGAAGAAGGGCTGCTAAAGGCAACCAGGCTCTTGGGGGCGAATTAAAAACAATGAGCCAAAAGAGAGAAGAAGAGGAGCATCTTGGGAAAATTCCCTACCCCCCAGTTAGCACCTAGATAGGAGACAAACGCTGGCACTCTACTTAAAATATAGTGGAATGCAAATGAACATATGCAAATGTTGTCCTTTTTTTTTGTTTCCCCCCCCCTCCCTCGAAGGCTCTTTTCTTCATAGTTTTTGGTCATCTGTAGATGACCACCCTAAGGCAGTCCAAAAAGGCGCAAAACCAGTATTTTCCTGATAGAGCAGATGCATTCATTTCGTGAGAGGGAGAGCATTTACAAGAGACGAGTGCTTAACCCCACCCTTCTGCTGACTGAAATGCTACAAGCCCATTATGTTCCCTCAGCCATGTTCAAAGACTGGCAATGAGGCCGACAAGGAGTGGGAAAATTTGTGGGGAGCACTCCTTTTGTGTATCTCGGTACTCGTGTTGCCAGCTCCGTTGTTGGAGGGGAGGGGACTCAGTAGGCTACAGTGCCACAGAGTCCACCTTCCGGAGCCGCCATTTTCTCCAAGAGAACTGATCTTTGTCACTTGGGGGGTCAGCTGTAATAGCAGGAGATCTCCAGCCACCACCTGGGGATTGGCAGCCCTACATGGGGCCCTCAAGAAGACGAATCAGGGGGTTCTAGATCAAATCAAGCTTGACCTCTCTCTGGAAGCTGAAATGGCTGAACTGAGGCTATCGTTCTGTAGTCACACCATGAGAAGACAAGAGCCCATGGAAAAGACAACAATGCGAGGAAACACTGAAGGCGGCAGGAAAAGAGGAAGAGAGGAAAACCCAACCTGAGATGGATGGACTCCATCAAGGAAGCCTTCAGTTTGCAAGACCTGAGGAGGCTGTTAACAGTAGACATTTTAGATGAAGTGATGTCATGGCACTACACACATGCAGACACACACATTTTGTGAGGTAATGTGCTATTTTGTCAACTGAAATAAGGAACAGGAGTCCCTTATAGGTAGAACTGCAGACCTCCAGGTGGGGCCTAGATATCTCCCAGAATTACAACTAGTCTGAGAAGGCTGTTAACAGTAGACGTTTTAGAGGAAGTGATGTCATGGCACTTTACATACACACATACACACATTTTGTGAGGTAATGTGTTATTTTGTCAACTGAAATAAGAACATAAGAGATGCCAATGTTGGATCAGGCCAAAGGCCCATCCAGTCCAACACTTTGTATCACACAGTGGCCAGAAATACCAGGTGCCATCAGGAGGTCCATCAGTGGGGCCAGGACATTAGAAGCCCTCCCACTGTTGGGGGAAGGGAAAGGAGTTTGTAAGCCGCTCTGAGACTCCAAGTGAAGGGCGGGGTATAAATCCAATCTCTTCTCTTCTCTTCTCTCTCTTCTACATACACACACACACACATTTTGTGAGGTAATGTGTTATTTTGTCAATTGAAATAAGAACATAAGAACATAAGAACATAAGAGATGCCAATGTTGGATCAGGCCGAAG